>NC_059224.1:2118968-2136468 GCF_020615455.1 Coregonus clupeaformis | reverse complement strand
CACTGGAGTTCCGGACTCTAGCGGCAGACGCAGGGTGGAATGAGCGGGCCCTCATAGACCACTTCCGCTGCAGCCTACGGGAGGACGTCCGTCGTGAGTTGGCCTGCAGGGACACCACCCTTACGTTTGACCAGTTGGTGGACATGGCCATTCGCCTAGACACCCTGCTGGCTACCCGCGGACGTCCTGAGTGGGGGTCGTCCATTCCACCCTCCAGCACCTCCGAGCCGAGTCCTATGGAGCTCGGGGGTACTGGCGCTAGAGAGGAGAGGAGAAGGAGTCCGAAGGGGGCCACCCCCTGTACCAACTGTGGCCGTGGAGGACACACTGCGGCTAGGTGCTGGGGGGGGTCTCCTAGGGGACGAGACGGCAGGCCCCGCACTGGGGAGTCCTTCCAGGTGAGTAGGCGCCCCACTTACCCAGAGCTCTCTGTTGTGCACCTAACCATACCTGTTTGTTTCCCACAGGTTGCACCTCGTTCCCAGCATAAGGCGCTAGTAGATTCAGGCGCAGCCGGGAATTTTATAGATCAGAGATTTTGTGTAGAGTTAGGGATGCCCCTCCTTCCTGTCAACAATCCTTTTCCTGTACATGCTCTAGATAGCCGTCCGTTGGGATCGGGGTTGATTAGGGAGGTCACAGCTCCACTTAGGATGGGGACGCAGGAGGGTCATGAGGAGACTATTCAGCTATATCTTATTGACTCTCCTGCGTATCCGGTGGTGCTGGGGCTTCCCTGGTTGATTACCCATAATCCCTCTATTTCGTGGCAACAGAGGGCTCTTAAGGAGTGGTCTGCCCAGTGTGTAGGGCGATGTCTGGGTGTTTCCGTAGGGGCGACCTCGATGGAGAGTCCAAACCAAGTGCCCGCATTGCACATTCCCCCTGAGTATGAGGATTTAGCACTTGTGTTTAGTAAGGCGAAGGCGACGCAATTGCCACCACATAGACAGGGGGATTGTGCGATAGACCTCCAGGTAGGAGCTGCGCTTCCGCGGAGCCATGTGTATCCTTTGTCTCAAGAGGAGAAGAGAGCTATGGAGACTTACATAGCCGAGTCTCTGAGACAGGGATACATTGACCCTCCACTTCCCCTGCGTCCTCGAGTTTCTTTTTTTGTGAAGAAAAAGGATGGAGGTTTGCGCCCGTGTATTGATTACCGCAGTCTCAATCAGATTACTGTGAAATACAGTTATCCACTCCCTCTGATTGCGACTATGATGGAGTCTTTACACGGGGCGCGGTTCTTCACAAAATTGGACCTCAGGAGCGCATACAACTTGGTGCGTATTAGGGAGGGAGACGAATGGAAGACAGCATTTAGTACCACCTCAGGTCATTACGAGTATCTCGTCATGCCATACGGGTTAATGAATGCTCCTTCAGTCTTCCAATCCTTCGTAGATGAGATCTTCTGGGATATGCAGGGGCAAGGAGTGGTCGTGTACATTGACGACATTCTGGTGTATTCTTCTACCCAAGCCGAGCATGTAGCCCTGGTGCGCCGAGTGTTGAGGAGATTGTTGGAGCATGACCTATATGTCAAGGCAGAGAAATGTCTGTTTTTCCAGGAGTCAGTCTCCTTTTTGGGTTATCAGTTGTCTGCGTCAGGGGTGAAGATGGAGGTTGACCGTGTGTCGGCCGTGCGTAATTGGCAAACTCCAACCACTGTTAAAGAGGTGCAGCGGTTCTTGGGCTTTGCGAATTACTACAGGAGGTTTATCCGGGGTTTTGGACAGGTGGCAGCTCCCATAACGTCCCTTCTAAAGGGAGGTCCGGTACGCTTGCAGTGGTCTGCTGAGGCTGATAGGGCTTTTGGGAGACTGAAGGACCTGTTTACCTCGGCGCCGGTGCTGGCGCATCCGGATCCCGCGCTACCATTCCAGGTCGAGGTAGACGCGTCTGAAGCCGGTATAGGGGCCGTGCTCTCGCAACGGTCTGGCACACCACCTAAACTCCGTCCCTGTGCTTTTTATTCCAAAAAGCTCAGTCCGGCGGAGCGGAATTATGACGTGGGGGACAGGGAGCTGCTAGCCGTGGTTCAGGCCCTAAAGGTGTGGAGGCATTGGCTTGAGGGGGCTCAACACCCTTTCCTCATTTTGACTGACCACCGAAACCTGGAGTACATCCGGGCAGCTAGGAGACTGAACCCTCGCCAGGCTAGGTGGAACATGTTTCTGGCCCGGTTCGTTTTTAAGATCACGTACATCCCTGGGTCCCAGAACGGTAAGGCAGATGCCCTGTCCCGGCGGTATGACACGGAGGAGAGGTCCGTTGAGCCCACGCCCATGCTACCGCCGTCTTGCCTGGTGGCACCGGTGGTGTGGGAGGTCGATTCCGAAATCGAGCGGGCGTTGCGTACCGATCCTAGCCCTCCACAGTGTCCTGTGGGTCGGACGTACGTTCCGCTCGAGGTTCGGGATCGACTTATATATTGGGCTCACACGTCACCCTCCTCTGGACATCCAGGTATTGGCCGGACAGTGCACTGCCTTAGCACTAAATACTGGTGGCCAACATTAGCCAGGGATGTGAGGGTTTATGTTTCCTCCTGCTCGGTGTGTGCCCAGTGTAAGGCACCCAGACACCTGCCCCGGGGTAAGCTACAACCCCTGTCCGTTCCACAACGACCCTGGTCTCACCTCTCGGTGGATTTTGTTACTGACCTTCCCCCCTCCCAGGGGAATACCACCATCCTGGTCGTTGTGGATCGGTTCTCGAAGGCTTGTCGTCTCCTTCCCATGCCGGGTCTCCCTACTGCCCTACAGACCGCTGAGGCACTATTCACTCACGTCTTCCGGCATTACGGGGTACCCGAGGATATAGTGTCTGATCGAGGCCCCCAGTTTACCTCTCGAGTCTGGAGAGCGTTCATGGAGCGCTTGGGGGTCTCGGTGAGCCTTACCTCGGGGTACCACCCGGAGAGCAATGGGCATGTTGAACGGGTAAACCAGGATGTGGGTAGGTTTCTGAGGTCGTATTGCCAGGGCCGGCCGAAGGAGTGGGCGAGGTATGTTCCCTGGGCAGAGATGGCCCAGAACTCCCTTCGCCACTCCTCCACCAGACTAACTCTCTTCCAATGTGTATTAGGGTACCAACCGGCTCTGGCACCTTGGCATCAGAGCCAGATCGAGGCCTCTGTGGTGGATGAGTGGGTGCGGCGCTCGGAGGAGACGTGGAACGCTGCTCACGTACATCTGCAGCGGGCCATCCGTCGACACAAGGCGAGCGCCGATCTCCACCGCAGTGAGGGACCGGTGTACGCACCGGGAGATCGAGTCTGGCTCTCGACCAGAAACCTGCCCCTCCGCCTGCCCTGCCGAAAGCTGGGTCGGCGGTTTGTGGGGCCTTTTAAAGTCCTGAGGAGGTTGAACGAGGTGTGTTACAGATTACAACTACCTATTGATTATAAGAATATTAACCCCTCGTTCCATGTGTCTCTCCTCAGGCCGGTGGTAGCTGGTCCACTCCAGGACTGTGCGATAGCAGAGACTCCTCCGCCCCCGCTGGACATCGAGGGGGCTCCGGCGTACACAGTTCGGTCCATCCTGGATTCGAGACGTCGGATGGGGGGTCTCCAATATCTCGTGGAGTGGGAGGGGTACGGTCCGGAGGAGCGGTGCTGGGTGCCGAGGAGAGATATCTTA
The DNA here is from genome assembly GCF_020615455.1 of Coregonus clupeaformis. Classification (NCBI taxonomy): domain Eukaryota; kingdom Metazoa; phylum Chordata; class Actinopteri; order Salmoniformes; family Salmonidae; genus Coregonus; species Coregonus clupeaformis. The sequence continues at coordinate 2,132,821 of NC_059224.1, read as the reverse complement.
GACCCGTCCCTGCTGACTGAGTTCCATCGTGGTCATCCCACGCGCCCTGCTCCGCGTCCTCCTGGTCGTCCCCGAGGCCGGGGTCGGCGCACGGCTGGTGCCGCGTGTCAAAGGGGGGGTACTGTCACGGTTTCGGCCGAGGCTGCTCCTTCTCCTTGTTCGGGCAGGCTTCGGCGGTCGTCGTCTCCGGAGTACTAGCTGCCACCGTTCGTTGTTTCTGTGTTTGTTTGGTTTGGTCTGTTTTGGTACACCTGTTTCTCATTTTGTCTTGATTATGTGTCCTTTAAGTTCTCATTGTTTCTGTCTTGTGGTTGTGTGTGTTGTTCCTTGTCAGCTGGTGCTTCCAGTCAGTTAGTGCTCTATTCTGTATTGGATAGAGAGTCCTTGTTGTGCGTGTTCGCTGTGTTTTGTATTTATACACTGTGTGTGTTATTTTTCTCGTGCCTCCGGCTTTGTTTGTAGCCGTTTTTTTGTGGACTTTACTAAAGTATTTTTGGACTAGCATCTGTGTCCTGCATCTGATTCCTACGCCCGCTCTGAAAGATTCTAATTGGAATTTCGATTTTAATATTCCTTTTAATGGCATAGAATGCTCTTCTTGCTTTGTCTCTCAGCTCATTCACAGCCATGTGAAAGCTACCTGTGTTGCTGATATTTAGTCCTAGATATGTGTAATTTTTGGTGTGTTCTAATAGAACTGTGTCCAAATAGAATTTATATTTGTCATCCTGATTTCCGGACCTTTTTTGGAATATCATTATATTCGGTTTTTTTAGATTAACGGTCAGAGCCCAGGTCTGACAGAACCTGTGCAGATGATCTAGATGCTGCTGTAACCCCTCCTTAGTGGGAGACAGTAGCACCAGGTCATCTGCGTACAGCAGACACTTGATTTCAGTGTTGTGTAGGGTGAGACCAGGTGCTGCCGATTCTTCTAATGTTTTTGCCAATTCGTTAATGTAGATGTTAAATAGTGTTGGACTTATTGGGCAGCCCTGTTTCACTCCACGTCCCTGAGAGAAGAAGTCTGTTTGCTTGTTGCCGATTTTAATCGCACATTTGTTTTTAGTGTACATTGATTTAATAACATCATATGTTTTCCCTCCAATACCACTTTCTATTAGTTTGTAAAAAAAGACCTTTGTGCCAAATTGAATCAAATGCTTTCTTGAAGTCTACAAAACACGAGTAGATTTTGCCTTTGTTTTGATTTACTTGTTTGTCAATTAGAGTCTGGAGGGTGTAAATGTGGTCTGTTGTACGATAATTTTTTACAAATCCAATCTGGCTTCTGCTTAGGACGTTGTGTTCGTCAAGGAAAATATGTAGTCTGCTGTTTATGATACTGCAGAGAATGTTCCCCAAGTTGCTGTTAACGCAAATTCCTCTGTAATTATTTGGGTCAAATTTGTCTCCATTTTTATAAATTGGTGTGATCAATCCTTGGTTCCAAATATCGGGGGAAATACCTGCAGGTAGGATAATGTTGAAGAGTTTGAGTATAGCCAATTTGAATTTGTGGTCTGTATATTTGATCATTTCATTTAAAATACCATCAGCACCACAGGCCTTTTTGGGTTGGAGAGTGCAAAGTTTTTCCAATAATTCTTGTTCTGTAATTGGGGTATCCACAGGATTCTGATAGTCTTTGACTGCTGATTCTAGGATTTGTAATTGTTCTTGTATATCTTGTTGTTCTGGGCTCTTTGTTATATTGCTGTAGAGGTTTGCAAAGTGATTTCTCCACATATCCCCATTTTGGATAGCCAATTCCTCATGATGAGGTTTGTTTAATTTATTCCAATTCTCCCAGAAGTGGTTTGATTCTATGGATTCCTCAATCACATCCAGCTGATTTCTAATGTGCTGTTCCTTTTTTGTTCTTAGGGTGTGTTTGTATTGCTTCAGTGTTTCCCCATATTGAAGACGTATATTTTTGTTGTCTGGGTCTCTGTGTTTATGATTAGATATATTTCTTTCTTAGATTTTTGCAATCATTATCAAACCATTTTTCATTATCTATTATTTTTGGTTTGCTCTTATGTTTCTTAAGATTAGCCAAGGAGGCTAATTTGTCAAATATAAAGTTTATGTTCCAAACGGCCAAATTTATACCTTCATTGGTGTAGGAGAATGTTAATGCTAAAAAGTTGTCCAGGAGAGATTGTATTTTTTGGCTACTAATTGCTTTTTGGTAGATTTCTGTACTGTTTGCACTCCATCTATAGGTCTGTTTAGTACCATGTAATTTATTGGGCCGTGATGCTTCATGGTTGGGTTCTGCTCTTTTCAGATACACTGTGATTTTACTGTGGTCTGAGAGAGGTGTTAGTGGGCTGACTGTGAAGGCTCTGAGAGACTCTGGGTTAAGGTCTGTGATGAAGTAGTCTACAGTACTGCTGCCAAGGGGTGAGCTGTAGGTGTACCTACCAAAAGAGTCCCCTCTTAACCTACCATTGACTATGTACAGACCCAGTGTTCGACAGAGCTTCAGGAGCTGTACTCCATTTTGTTTTTCACTTTGTCATAGTTGTTTCTAGGGGGTATGTGGGGAGGGAAAGGTTGTTGCTTCCCGGTAGGTGTTTGTCCCCATGACTGTTAATAGTGTCTAGTTCTTCTGCTGTTCTAGCATTCAGGTCTCCACAGACCAGCACATTGCCTTGGGCCTGAAAGTGACTAATCTCCCCCTCTAGAATGGAGAAACTCTCTTCATTGAAGTAGGGTGACTCTGAGGGGGAAATGTATGTGGCACAGAGGAAGACGTTGTTATCTGTTAAGATAGCCTCCTTGTTGATTTTTAGCCAGATAAAGAATTCTCCTGTTTTGATCAATTCGATTGAATTAGTTAGTTCAGATTTATACCATATTAGCATTCCCCCTGAGTCTCTGCCCTGTGTGATTCCTTTTAATTTGGTGGATGGTACGATTATCTCCCTATAACCTAGTGGACAGCCAGTGGAAACATCACCTCTGGACCATGTTTCCTGTAGTACTACAATATCAACATCATCAATTTCTTTAAGGAAGTCTGGGTTTCTGCTCTTTAGCCCAAAAGCAGAGGACTTCAAGCCTTGTAAATTCCAACATGCAACGTAAAAAGACTTCATAAATGTTTTTTCTTTACATTCAAAATGAGATAAACACTCACAATCCAACAAGAACTATTAAAATAGGATTTTTCAATTAAGGTAAACTCTTATTATGCAAATGTGATTTGTTTATCATTTAAGATAGTATTTGTGTCATGCCACTTGGGTGGATGTAGTGTGAGGATGGTGGAGTTCTTGTGCTCATCTTACCATGACCCTCGGCCTATCACATGTGAGCATAGTAGATTCAGCATTTGTTTGATGTCACTCATTTCGTTGGTGGGAGCTGGACCAGTTGCTCCTCTCACAGCTTGTGCATAGCTCTGTCTGCCGGGCTGTGGCTCCTCCAGGTGTGGGTCTGTGGTGGGGTGGAGGGGGGTGTTAGACCTCGTCTGGGTGGGTCTGAAGCTGGGCTGGGGTGGTCTCTCTGTCTCTCTCCCCCCTCTTTCTCTCTCTCTCTCTCTCTCTCTCTCTCTCTCTCTCTCTCTCTCTCTCTCTCTCTCTCTCTCTCTCTCTCTCTCTCTCTGTCTGTCTGTCTCTCTCCTCTCTCTCTCTCTCTCTCTCTCTCTCTCCCACTCCATGTCTATTTCTGATATTGTCATGTGTGTTTCAGAGAGTCCTTGAGCTAGAGTTGGCTGCAGTGGAGCACCAGTTCATCTTCATTGATGAGGTTGGATTCAACCTCCACAAAAAGACGAAAGAGGGGAAGGAATATCATCGGCCAGCGTGCCATTGTTCAAGTCCCTGGCCAGCGCGGAGGGAACATCACAATGTGTGCAGCGATTACCCACCACGGCGTCATCCATCACCATGCTACCCTTGGCCCCTACAACACCGCCCATCTGATCACATTCCTACACAACACACTCATTCCACCAGATCAGGTAGATGGCCCAGAGCAGCTCAGGTACGTTGTCATTTGGGACAACGTAAGTTTCCACAGGGCTGCTCTGGTTCGTAACTGGTTCACTGCCCACCCACGCTTTTTAGTTGTTTATCTCCCTCCATATTCTCCATTCCTCAATCCTATTGAGGAATTTTTTTCTGCCTGGAGATGGAAAGTGTATGACCGAAATCCACAAACGCGTATTCCTCTTCTCCAAGCTATGGAAGACGCCTGTGGAGATATAGCAGCTGATGCTTTTCATGGCTGGAATCGCCATGCTAGGCGATATTTCCCCCGCTGCTTGGCCAGGGAAAACATTGCTTGTGATGTGGATGAGGTGCTGTGGCCAGACCGCAACAGAAGAGAGGATGCAGCATAGTATTTTTTTTATTTTTTATTACTGTAACTGTATACATTAAATTATTCTGTTTTGTATGTAGACCACTGTATGTGCAACTTTGTGTTGGTTGGGAATGGGATGTACACTGTGTACATTGTTTTTGTGGGAAAAAATGAAATATATTTGTTACCGTGTATTTGTGTGTTCTGAGTATAAAAACAATATTCTCAAATATTTTACAACACACTTATGTATGTACTGTCTGTAGTAATGGCAACACTGAACCAAAAAAAGGCCTAAGTCATTATGATGAATGGAGAAGAAGTGTTTTCCATTCATCATAGTGTTTTACATTGAGCACATCAGTGTTCAACTGGTTCTTATAAATGTCTATTCATATGATGGTTTGTGTGTGTCATTTGAAAACAAAATACCATTTTGATAAGAAATAACATTGTTTTGAATGTTAAGTTTCATTTTGCTGGAGAATTGAGGGGTTTTGCCCATTGTGTGTGTGTTTTTTGATTTGTGTGTAGAGTTCTGAGAAATGAGGCATGCTTTCATAAAATGTGTGTAAACAATCGAGAAAAACTGTAAAACAACAATTATATTTTCTAAATGCTGTTGAGAAAGGAGATTTCTCTCTCTCTCTCTCTCTCTCTCTCTCTCTCTCTCTCTCTCTCTCTCTCTGTCTCTCTCTCTCTCTCTCTCTCTCTCTCTCTCTCTCTCTGTCTCTCTCTCTCTCTCTCTCTCTCTGTCTCTCTCTCTCTCTCTCTCTCTCTCTCTCTCTCTCTCTCTCTCTCTCTCTCACTCTCACTCAGAGAACAGGTTGTTTGAAGAGGTGATAGTGCTCCCTCCAGACTGCCTCCTCCTGGTGAAGGAGAGGAGGAGAAGCGTGACCCTATCATTGCATTTCGGGAGAACGTTATCATCAAGCCGCTGAGTGGAGGAGTGGACGACACCCCGACACGACACACAGCAGGTCTGTAGCATTCATCATCTTCCTCAGCCTTCCAGTCTACAGTGTGTATATCAGATTTGCATTGAACTCCATAATGTTACTGACTGAATTGTTCTTCTTTTTTCTTACAGATGTTGTCTGATGACAGGGAGGGAGGGAGAGAGGGAGAGAGGGAGAGAGGGAGAGAGGGAGAGAGGGAGAGAGGGAGAGAGGGAGAGAGGGAGAGAGGGAGAGAGGGAGAGAGGGAGAGAGGGAGGGAGCGAGAGAGAGCGAGAGAGCGAGAGAGAGCGAGAGAGAGAGAGAGAGACAGAGAGAGACAGAGAGAGACAGAGAGAGAGAGAGAGAGAGAGAGAGAGAGAGAGAGAGAGATCCTGTTGTCATGGTTTCTCCCCATGTTACCATAGTAACAGTGTGTTGCTCCTCCAGGACCTCCTTCCAAAGCTCCTCCTCTTCAGTCACAGCATCTTCTGGCCTGGAGAGAATCATCTTATTGTGACCAAATAACATCTCTCTCTTTGACCACCCAGCAGTCAAGTCCTGTGCTTTCTGTGCCCCAGTGGCAATTTAGTATTCCGACCCCTCCCCCGTCTCTCCTAAATGATTGTGTCCCAAGACCACAGGGCCGGTGGTGGGTCGTACCATTATCTGACTGTCATGGGGAGGGGGGACCTGTGTGGCTAATAGATCAGCTGTAAAGTTTTCTAATCTAATACTTGAAGAATTCCTTGTTGCTGTATCCAAAATGGCACCCTATTCCCGACAGTGCACTACTTTTGACCAGAGCCAAATGAGCCCTGTCCTACATAGTACACATTTGGGAGGCAGTCTACATCTCTTTTGAAATGAAGCTTTGAAGGAGTTAACATGAAGAAGCTATAGATACTATTATCAATACATAGATATTATATTGTATAAATTACAAAGTGTATCTTTTACTAAGACTGACCACAAATAAACAGTCCTTCACTGAGAAGAAGGACTGGGGCCGGAGTCATACTGGGTTCTGTACGGGACTGGGGCCGGAGTCATACTGGGTTCTGTACGGGACTGGGGCCGGAGTCATACTGGGTTCTGTACGGGACTGGGGCCGGAGTCATACTGGGTTCTGTAAGGGACTGGGGCCGGAGTCATACTGGGTTCTGTAAGGGACTGGGGCCGGAGTCATACTGGGTTCTGTACGGGACTGGGGCCGGAGTCATACTGGGTTCTGTACGGGACTGCGCCTGCTTTGGTCTGGCTCCATAGTTTCCCAACTGTTCCGTCTTTATAGCATGTCAATAAAACAAATACATTTTGTCTGGAAGATGAGTTTAAGAATTTGTCTTCTCAGTTTGAGTATTTTCGTGATGTTATTACACATCAAACCATCAGAGGGCAGGCTAAACCACAACATGCATCAGACCAGCGTGTGTGGTACATGGGTATGTCCTTTTTTAAAAACTGTATTGTTGGTTAAGAGCTTGTAAGTAAGCATTTTACTGTAAGGTCTACACCTGTTGTATTCAGCGCATGTGACAAATAAAATGTGATTTGATTTTATTTGATTCTTCCAGACAAACTCAATGCGTTTTATGCTTCGACAATAACAATCAATCAATCAATCAAATGTATTTATAAAGTCCTTTTTACATCAGCAGGTGTCACAAAATGCACAGTGGCTAGGAAAAACTCCCTAGAAAGGCAGAAACCTAGGAAGAAACCTAGAGAGGAACCAGGCTCTGAGGGGTGGCCAGTCCTCTTCTGGCTGTACTGGGTAGAGAGGAACCAGGCTCTGAGGGGTGGCCAGTCCTCTTCTGGCTGTACCGGGTAGAGAGGAACCAGGCTCTGAGGGGTGGCCAGTCCTCTTCTGGCTGTACTGGGTAGAGAGGAACCAGGCTCTGAGGGGTGGCCAGTCCTCTTCTGGCTGTACTGGGTAGAGAGGAACCAGGCTCTGAGGGGTGGCCAGTCCTTTTCTGGCTGTGCCGGGTGGAGATTATAACAGTACATGGACATTAAGGCCAGATTTTTCTCCAAGATGTTCAAACGTTCATAGATGACCAGCAGGGTCAAATAATAATCACAATGGTTGAAGAGGTTGCAACAGGGCATTTAGAGGTAGAAATAGCAGGTGTGGTAGAGAGAGAGTTGAGAACAGCAGGTCTGGGACAAGGTAGCACGTCCGGTGAACAGGTCAGGGTTCCATAGCCGCAGGTAGAACAGTGGAAACTGGAGCAGCAGCACGACCAGGTGGACTGGGGACAGCCAGGAGTCATCAGGCCAGGTAGTCCTGAGGCATGGTCCTAGGGCTCAGGTCCTCCGGGAGGGGAGGGAGAGAGGACCAGGTGGACTGGGGACAGCCAGGAGTCATCAGCCCAGGTAGTCCTGAGGCATGGTCCTAGGGCTCAGGTCCTCCGGGAGGGGAGGGAGAGAGGGAGAATTAGAGGGAGCATACTTAAAATCACACAGGACACCAGATAAGACAGGAGAATAACACCAGATATAACAGACTGACCCTAGCCCCCCGGCACATAGACTATTGCAGCATAGATACTGGAGGCTGCGACGGGGGGGGAGACACTGTTACACCGTCCGACGATACCCCCAGACAGCGCCAACCAGGCATGATATATTCCCCACCCACTTTGCCAAAGCACAGCCCCCACACCACCAGAGGGATATCAACAGACCACCAACCTACTACCCTGAGACAAGGCTGAGTATAGCCCACAAAGAGCCTGAGGGGGCGACAAACCGGTAACAGCATAATTAATGGTTGGTAACACTTCAATTTAAGGGGTCCTCTTTATAGTGTAATTATTTGTAGTAACACTAACAAGTCTAATTACTGAAGTATAACAACAAATGGGTAAGTTTCCACTAAATTCACAAATTTAGTGTTTAATTTCTTCTACGCTGCATCATTCAGTAACAACTATCACAAGGTTGTAATCTCTTGTGGACAGATGCGCTGGGTGTCCCGAGATTACATAGGCCCTAATTATGTACTTACCCATGAATACTCTTCAAAATGTCCACTCAATGTTGTTGCTAGAACTTGCCCCCAAAAAAGTGGGACGTCATCTTAACGCCAACTGCGTTAACTTGGTTGAGTTTACAAAACCAGTTCAGCTATAGGTCAAGCTCACTGACTGGGGTCATCCTCAAGTGGGAGGATAACCATACCAGACTACATGTCAAATCTGCATAAGTACAATGTAATTACTAGGCGTTACACATGATTTTTGCTAGTTAAAATGAAGCGTAAATTTATAGTTACCTATTTCTATACAATTACTTACTACTCAGTGCCAAGTGAAAATACCTACAAACAAAAGATGAGCTTCTCCTTTAGTCAACTTTATTGTCACATTGACTCTTAATTGTGGATGTTCTATGTATAGTTTTCTATGTTTTTTGTTCTAGAACGTTTATATCTACGGCTGTAGCTCGTTGTCTCTGATTGGGGACCATACTTAGGCAGCCTGTTGGCACCAGTTAGTTTGTGGGATCTTGTTCCGTAAGGTTTGTTTTGTGTTAACCTAGGACTTCACGTGTCGTTTGGTTTGTTGTTTTGGTTCGTGTTCAGTACAAATAAAATGTACGCTTATCACGCTGCACCTTGGTTCCACGAGTCATTAAACGATCGTGACAAACATGTAAAAATACCTTACATTTCTTACCAAATTACAAGTGGTAAGTAGTATTCTAGATAGCTAATTTAGAAAAACAGGATTGTATTTTTCTTCCCATTACAAGGAAATTGACAACTCTGTCTTCACCTGTTTCTTTCTTAGCTAGGCCTAGCTAGCTAACTAGCTAGTTGTTGTGTTATCCAGCTAACAATAGTAGCGCTTTGCTAACACTAAGTTAGTTAGCGTTTAGCTACATTGCAAAGGAACTAACATTACTCATAGTGTGTTGACACAAGTAACGTTATCTGGCTAGTCTGTCTCATGTAATAGCCATTATAGCCAAGGTTCAGGGAAGATAAGACCATCGAGCCCAGTTAACATTAGCTAGCTAGTAGCGACTATAGCATAGCTATTTGCCAGCTTTAGGTTGCTAGCTAGTCAAGGTTAGAAAACTAAACTCAGCAAAAGAAGAAACGTCCCTTTTTCAGGACCCTGTCTTTCAAAGATATTTAATAAAAATCCAAATAACTTCACAGATCTTCATTGTAAAGGGTTTAAACACTGTTTCCCATGCTTGTTCAATGAACCATAAACAATTAATGAACATGCACCTGTGGAACGGTCGTTAAGACACTAACAGCTTACAGACGGTAGGCAATTAAGGTCACAGTTATGAAAACTTAGGACACTAAAGAGGCCTTTCTACTGACTCTGAAAAACACCAAAAGAAAGATGCCCAGGGTCCCTACTCATCTGCGTGAACGTGCCTTAGGCATGCTGCAAGGAGGCATGAGGACTGCAGATGTGGCCAGGGCAATAAATTGCAATGTCCGTACTGTGAGACGCCTAAGACAGCGCTACAGGGAGACAGGACGGACAGCTGATCATCCTCGCAGTGGCAGACCACGTGTAACAACACCTGCACAGGATCGGTACATACGAACATCACACCTGTGGGACAGGTACAGGATGGCAACAACAACTGCCTGAGTTACACCAGGAACGCACAATCCCTCCATCAGTGCTCAGACTGTCCGCAATAGGCTGAGAGAGGCTGGACTGAGGGCTTGTAGGCCTGTTGTAAGGCAGGTCCTCACCAGACATCACCGGCAACAACGTCGCCTATGGGCACAAACCCACCATCGCTGGACCAGACAGGACTGGCAAAAAGTGCTCTTCACTGACGAGTCGCGGTTTTGTCTCACCAGGGGTGATGGTCGGATTTGCGTTTATCATCGAAGGAATGAGCGTACCACCAAGGCCTGTACCCTTCCTGCAGGCTCATCCTGACATGACCCTCCAACATGACAATGCCACCAGCCATACTGCTCGTTCTGGCCAGGGAAGAGCCCGGATCTCAATCCCATTGAGCACGTCTGGGACCTGTTGGATCGGAGGGTGAGGGCTAGGGCCATTCCCCCCAGAAATGACAGGGAACTTGCAGGTGCCTTGGTGGAAGAGTGGGGTAACATCTCACAGCAAGAACTGGCAAATCTGGTGCAGTCCATGAGGAGGAGATGCACTGCAGTACTTAATGCAGCTGGTGGCCACACCAGATACTGACTGTTACTTTTGATTTTGACCCCCCCATTGTTCAGGGACACATTATAAAATTTCTGTTAATCACATGTCTGTGGAACTTGTTCAGTTTATGTCTCAGTTGTTGAATCTTGTTATGTTCATACAAATATTTACACATGTTAAGTTTGCTGAAAATAAACGGGGTTGACAGTGAGAGGACGTTTCTTTTTTTGCTGAGTTTAGCGTGCTAGCGTGCTAGCAAATCCAAAATAACTCAGCAGATTGCATGGAAAGTCTATTCTGTAGATGGTAACTAGCTAGCCTAGTTGGTAGGCCTAACAAAATAAGCTAACGTTAGCCAGCTACAGTTAACTTGCTAGCCAACACTAGGCTAGCTAGCCGCAAATGTTAGCAAGCTAGCTAACTACCTATGCTAAATCGTCCAGCATAATTCATGTATACAAAAAAGCTAAACAAATTGCATGGGAAAATTACTTGTGTTGACGTTTTCTGTCTTGTCTGTAACACTTTGTTTCTTTCACAGCAATCTCTCGTCTGGATTTTGCACACTGACCTTCTTCTCGACCTGTTCTTTGCGCACCGTCACATGATGTCAGTGTCAAACAAATTTGGGCCTTTTCAAGGTTGTCATTATTTCGAGCGTGTTGCGCAGATGGGTAGATCTTGACATGACGCCTTAATTCCTGGGATAGATAACTAATTGCAACATCCAAAGTCACTCTCCACAGCCGCGGGAAGTAGGGGTGCTGAGGGTGTTGCTAAAAAATAAAATACAAATCAAAGTAATGCAATGGGCCTTTACTAGTCCTGTATTAGCAGACTAATACAGCTGTCTGTAGCTATAGCCTAGAACATGGGCCGTTCTTCCAGTGTTCTCCCTGTACACCAAGTCAGAACCGTAGGATAAATAAAGGGGGCATATAAGCAGACAATGGAAGCTCTAACAATATTCAATGATTATATTTCTCTAAAACAGGCTATAGGCTACATGTGCACCACCAAGTCAGAACAGTAGGCTAAGTTATGAGGGGGAAAGGGACCAAATTATTAGGGTGAGGAACATGGGCTACTAACAGCTTACTACACAACATACACTTAGTATTACTTTCTTAGCTATAGTATACATATCTCCCTGGCATATTACATCATTTATGCAGCAGCATACAATACATTTTTTGGAGTCACCTTGTTGTGCTGTGCTCACTTGAACAGGAAGGTGGCGCGGCGGTCCTTCTTATGGGCAAGTTTTGTCATCAAACTTTGTCATTAAAGTCTGGCATTCTCTGGATTTATGGGGCTTTCAAGATAACTGGGAACTCTGGGAAAAAAACAAGGTCTGATCATGACGTCAGTGGTCTTCAGATCGGAGCTCTAGAAAGAGGCCAGAGTTCCCGACTTGGAATTCCAAGTTAGATGACCGTTCAAAACGTATTTTCCCAGTCGGAGCTCATTTTTTCCAGAGTTCCCAGTTGTCTTAAACTCACTGAAAACGGAGATTTCCCAGTTCCAAAGTTTTGAATGCGGCAGAAGTCATGCTGGATTGACAGCACGGCCAATGTATTCAACCTTTTCTGGCCCATGGTGTTGAATGTTTATCCTTTTAAGCTTGGAAAAGAGACCCTTAAACCAAGACTTGGACCACACACACACTCCACTGAATAGCAGGCTAGTGATTGCTTTGCAAGGCTTGCAGTTAGCCACTGATTCCTTCCAAACCACTCATTGTTGAATTTGCGATTTCCAACATGTTGTGTAATGTTTATGGCCAATGAGCACCAATACGTTTGATCTATAATTTCTCTTCATATGACTGAAAAGGATTTGCCAGTAGATTGTTGACTTGATTCATGCTTGTCTAGCTAGCTAGCTAAGATGCACCATTAATTGATTTAACAATTTATAGGTATTGTGAACTAGTTTTTGCCATTGGGCCTGGCCATCATACTCCAGAGCCCTTTAATGCAGAGATATGTCAATGAGGTGGTCGGTTTTTAATTGGTTAACACTTGTCACATCACATGGTTTGTGCAGGCTGAAAATGTGCAGGCTGAAAAATTGTGTGTTGTGATATATGGATGCTATCGAAAAACATTCATTGTTACACCTATGTAATTACAGACTGCAATTACCACCAGTTAGTTACATGTTGTTATTACAGTGTAACTATGTATTATTACAATTAATTGCACTTTAATAAGGACCCCTTAAAATGAAGTGTTACCTAATGGGTAAATCCATCATTGGAATTAGGCTGGTCGCTAGACTATTACGCATCTCATCTCCGCCCTCCTCTCAGCGCGCTGCACTTTAAATAGCAGGTGTTTAAAAACTGTGTTCATTCTTAGCCAGGCAGTACAGTAGCACCCTCCGTCCCTCTCTCTCACACACACACACAAACACTGCAATGTCAGCCGCCAGCACCGAGACGAGCGCCCCGTTGCCCGCGGCCGCCAGCCGGGTGTTCTTCCAGCCACTGGCCGGGATAGGGTGCGCTGGGTCCGGACCCATGCCGCGGGACGACCCGGTCCAGAGGAAGCAGGGGAAAGTGACGGTGAAATACGACAGGAAGGAGCTGCGGAAGAGACTGATCCTGGAGGAGTGGATCATCGAACAACTCAGCGATCTGTATGACTGTGAGGTGAGGAGAGGAGAGAAGAGGAGGGGGGCTTTTTCCTGACCTGGCTGGTGGTGTCATGTGTTGCATTGATTTCTCTGACTGTATGCTACAATGTATTATTGGTGATAGTAGGCTACTATTCTGCTGCATAATATTTCAGATCTGTGGGCAGTAGCAGTAACTAAACCAAAACGCCCACGATAGTCTAGTCTCCCCTCCACTAGGTACACTCTTAGAAAACAGGGTTCCAAAAGGGATCTTCGGCTGTCCCCATAGGGACTCTCTTCGGCTGTCCCCATAGGGACTCTCTTCGGCTGTCCCCATAGGGACTCTCTTCGGCTGTCCCCATAGGGACTCTCTTCGGCTGTCCCCATAGGGACTCTCTTCGGCTGTCCCCATAGGGACTCTCTTCGGCTGTCCCCATAGGGACTCTTTTTGGTTCCAGGTAGAACTCTTTTGGGTTCCATGTTTCCTCTATTTGGAAACGGTTTTACACAGGGGCGCAACTTTCACTGGGGAATGCCCCCCCTCCCCACACACACACACACACACACACATTCTAAAAATTAATTTTTGTACCTCCCAGTTTTATCATTGGAATGTGATACAAAACGAGGCAACAGTGTGCTTTAGGACCATGCGGACGCCCTCCGAGCGGTCGGGTAGGCTGTTTGGAGGGTTTATCCCACTGGATTAAAATGTTTTATAATAATAGTTATGGCCTCCCCACTTCTAAAACCGAAGTTGAGCCCCTGGTTTTACCTGGAACCCAAAAGAGTTCTACCTGGAACCAAAAAGGGTTCTATC
>NC_059224.1:2103968-2113968 GCF_020615455.1 Coregonus clupeaformis | reverse complement strand
CCTTTGCTAGGACCCTGAAGGACGTCACCCTCAACCTCAGCCCCAGCACCTCACACAGGAGCAACAGAGCAACGGACACCCCGCCTAGACCAGCGGGACACCCTACCAGACCTCGGAGACCCCCTCCCTCAACATGACAGCCACAAATACAGTGCATTCCGAAAGTATTCAGACCCCTTCCCTTTTTCCACATTTTGTTACGTTACAGCCTTATTCTAAAATTGATTAAATTGTATTTCTTAAATTTTTGTAAATGTATAAAAAATAAAAAACTGAAATATGACATTTACATAAGTATTCAGACCCTTTACTCAGTAAAGCACCTTTGGCAACGATTACAGCCTCGAGTCTTCTTTGGTATGACGCTACAAGCTTGGCACACCTGTATTTTGGGAGCTTCTCCCATTCTTCTCTGCAGATCCTCTCAAGCTCTGTCAGGTTGGATGGGGAGCGTCTCTGCACAGCTATTTTCAGGTCTCTCCAGAGATATTATCGATCGGATTCAAGTCCGGGCTCTGGCTGGGCCACTCAAGGACATTCAAAAACTTGTCATGAAGCCACTCCTGCGTTGTCTTGGCTGTGTGCTTAGGGTAGTTGTCCTTGGCCCCAATCTGAGGTCCTGAGCGCTCTGGAGCAGGTTTTCATCAAGGATCTCTCTGTACTTTGCTCCGTTCATCTTTCCCTTGATCCAGACTAGTCTCCCAGTCCCTGCCCCTAAAAAACATCCCCACAGCATGATGCTGCCAACACCATCCTTCACTGTAGGGATGGTGCCAGGTTTCCTCCTGACATAATACTTGGCATTCAGGCCAAAGAGTTCAATCTTGGTTTCGTCAGACTAGAGAATCATGTTTCTCACGGTCAGCTTCCGTCTGGCCACTCTACCATAAAGCCCTGATTCGTGGAGTGCTGCAGAGATGGTTGTCCTTCTGGAAGGTTCTGCCATCTCCACAGAGGAACTGGAGCTCTGTCAGAGTGACCATCGGGTTCTTGGTCACCTCCCTGACCAAGGCCCTTCTCCCCTGATTGCTCAGTTTGGCCGGGCGGCCAGCTCATGGAAGGTGGTTCCAAACTTCTTCCATTTAAGAATGATGGAGGCCACTGTGTTCTTGAGGACCTTCAATGCTGCAGACATTTTTTGGTACCCTTCCCCAGATTTGTGCCTCGACACAATCCTGTCTCGGATCTCTACGGACAGTTCCTTCGACCTGTTTTTTGCTCTGACATGCACTGTCAACTGTGGGACCTTATATAGACAGGTGTATGCCTTTCCAAATCATGTCCAATCAATTGAATTTACAACAGGTGGACTCCAATCAAGTTGTAGAAATATCTCAAGGATGATCAATGGAAACAGGATGCACCTGAGCTCAATTTCGAGTCTCATAGCAAAGGGTCTGAATACTTATGTAAATAAGGTATTTCTGTTTTTTATTTTGTATAAATTTGCAACAAATTCTAAAAACCTGTTTTCACCTAGTCATTATGGGGTATTGTGTGTATATTGATGAGGAAAATGTTTTATTTAATCCATTTTAGAATAAGGCTGTAACGTAACAAAATGTGGAAAAAGGGGAAGGGGTCTGAATACTTTCCGAATGCACTGTACATGGATGACTGGAACCCCTTTTACTAAGTAAGAATTCCTTTGTCATTTGCGTTTTGTTTGTACAGCCCGTTGTGTCAAGTCACTCTGGTTCACACTGACCGTGTCAATACCATAAGAATCATCAGATCTTTCTACCTCCCTTCTTACCAATATACATGGATGGACGCTTCTCCCTCTGTCACGGATGCCATGGATGGCCTTAGTTTGAAGATGTAATCTGGAGACAGGTGTTTTTATACAACAGCCTTCTCAGTGTTCTCTTTTCGACAACCCTCCGCATTTGCAATCAAACGACAGAATTTCCTTCACCTCGTTCTCATACTCCGCTTCCACCAGGCATTCCACTGATTTCAAAACTTGGTCAACTTCTTCCGTGACAACAACACTGTTGATTTCCGTTTTCTTCTCCATCACTGTCATCAGAAGTCTACAATGTCTGGTTCAATTAAAATGTTTTTACCTAAGTCAAGGATTTCCTCATCATCTGATTCGTTTTCAGAGTCAAAGAGAGTCAGCATGGCACGATCGTCCTCCAGAAAGTAGTCCATAACTGATCTTTGTCAATAGCGCTAAATTGTTGAGAGCATCTTTCAAAAAAAGCCACAGTAGCAAGAATTATCTACACTGAGCAGCTCATGTTATAGACAGAAGCGTGCTACATGGCAGACCAATCTGAACTCATCTCTCAGCATGTCCAGCCCATCCATTATCTCAGCCAATCATGGCTAGCGGGAAGGTTCCTGTCTTTTTCTGTGGCTAAACCAACTAGGCTCGTAATTTAACCATTTTATTCGTATTTACAGATGACATACAAGTTTGTTATTAAGGCACATGAAAGTTCACATGTTCAAGAAGGTATTTTCTGTAAAAGAAAAAAAAAATGATGAAAAAACGTGTTTCACATTCAAATGCCTCTCCTGTGAAGTATTGACGTGCGTCATACGCCCAGCTTTCTGTAACGGGTCACATATGACATAAAATTAATGTACACAAACAACAGGTGTGCAGTTACAATTGGCTAAAACACAACGATTTCTTTCCACAGGGCCGTGGGGTGAGACAGGGATGCAGCTTGAGCCCCACCCTCTTCAACATATATATCAACGGATTGGCGAGAGCACTAGAACAGTCTGCAGCACCCGGCCTCACCCTACTAGAATCTGAAGTCAAATGTCTACTGTTTGCTGATGATCTGGTGCTTCTGTCCCCAACCAAGGAGGGCCTACAGCAGCACCTAGATCTTCTGCACAGATTCTGTCAGACCTGGGCCCTGACAGTGAATCTCAGCAAGACAAAAAATAATGGTGTTCTTAGAAAAACAAAAAGGTCCAGTTGCCGACAGTATCTAAATACATATGATGAGCTGCGTACAGTATTTAAAAACATACGATGAGCTACATCGGGGATACAGTCTTTAAAATACACAGTGTGAAACGGGAAGTGTTTAATGTCTCTATAACATTGGACAGCAGCGTTGGCTGTGAGTGTGTGTGTCAAATAATAGCGACTTACAGTCATGTGTGCATACATTTTTACGTATGGGTGGTCCCGGGGATCGAACCCACTACCCTGGCGTTACAAGCGCCGTGCTCTACCAATTGAGCTACAGAGGACCGATAAAATGAAATTGTATTTGTCACACGCTTCGTAAACAACAGGTGTAGACTAACAGTGAAATGCTTACGGGTCCTTTCCAACAATCCTTTCCATAAAGATACAAAATATTTGTTTTAAATCGAAATAGTGACACGAGGGACAAATACACAGTGATTAACAGTAATGAGTAAAAATAACATGGCTATATACAGGGAGTCCCAGTACCGAGTCGATGTGCAGGGGTACGAGGTAATTGAGGTAAATATGTACATATATTATATACAAGGCCCCAGCCCTTAACGATTACAAACATACCCATAACATGATGCAGCCACCACTACTGGGCCTTGCAAAAGTATTCATCCCCCTTGGAGTTTGTCCTATTTTGTTGCATTACAACCTGTAATTTAAATGGATTTTAATTTGGATTTCATGTAATGAACATACACAAAATAATCCAAATTGGTGAAGTGAAATGAAAAAAATAACTTGTTTCAAAAAATTCTAAAAAATACATAACGGAAAAGTGGTGCATGCATATATATTCACCCCCTTTGCTATGAAGACCTAAAATAAGATCTGGTGCAACCAATTACCTTCAGAAGTCACATAATTAGTTAAATAAAGTCCACCAGTGTGCAATCTAAGTGTCACATGACCTGTCACATGATATATTATATAGTATATATGCACCTGTTCTGAAAGGCCCCAGAGTCTGCAACACCAATTAGCAAGGGGCACCACCAAGCAAGCTGCACCATGAAGACCAAGGAGCTCTCCAAACAGGTCAGGGGCAAAGTTGTGGAGAAGTACAGATAATAATAAATAATAATAATATGCCATTTAGCAGACGCTTTTATCCAAAGCAACTTACAGTCATGCGTGCATACATTTTTGTGTATGGGTGGTCCTGGGGATTGAACCCACTACCTTGGCGTTACAAGCGCCGTGCTCTACCAGCTGAGCTACAGAGGACCACAGGGTAACCCAACCCAACCCAGATCAGGGTTGGGTTTATACAGAAACTTTGAACATCCCAAGGAGCACCATTAAATCCATTATTAAAAAATTGAAAGAATATGGCACCACAACAAACCTGCCAAGAGAGGGCCGCCCACCAAAACTCACGGACCAGGCAAGGAGGGCATTAATCAGAGAAGCAACAAATAGACCAAAGATAACCCTGAAGGAGCTGCAAAGCTCCACAGCGGAGATTGGAGTATCTGTCCATAGGACCACTTTAAGCCGTACACTCAACAGAGCTGGGCTTTACGGAAGAGTGACCAGAAAAAAAGCCATTGCTTGAAGAAAAAAATTAACAAACACGTTTGGTGTTTGCCAAAAGGCATGTGGGAGACTCCCCAAACATATGGAAGAAGGTACTCTGGTCAGATGAGACTAAAATTGAGCTTTTTGGCCATCAAGGAAAACGCTATGTCTGGCGCAAACCCAACACCTCTCATCACCCCGAGAACACCATCCCCACAGTGAAGCATGGTGGTGGCAGCATCATGCTGTGGGGATGTTTTTCATCGGTAGGGACTGGGGAACTGATCAGAATGGAAGGAATGATGGATGGTGCTAAATACAGGGAAATTCTTGAGGGAAACCTGTTTCAGTCTTCCAGAGATTTGAGACTGGGATGGAGGTTCACCTTCCAGCAGGACAATGACCCTAAGCATACTGCTAAAGCAACACTTGAGTGGTTTAAGGGGAAACATTTAAATGTCTTGGAATGGTCTAGTCAAAGCCCAGACCTCAATCCAATTGAGAATATGTGGTATGACTTAAAGATTGCTGTACACCAGCGGAACCCATCCAACTTGAAGGAGCTGGAGCAGTTTTGCCTTGAAGAATGGACAACAATCCCAGTGGCTAGATGTGCCAAGCTTATAGAGACATACCCCAAGAGACTTGCAGCTGTAATTGCTGCAAAAGGTGGCTCTACAAAGTATTGACTTTGGGGGGTGAATAGTTATGCACGCTCAAGTTTTCTGTTTTTTTGTCTTATTTCTTGTTGTCTTCAAAGTGGTAGGCATGTTGTGTAAATCAAATGATACAAACCCCCCAAAAAATCAAATTTAATTCCAGGTTGCAAGGCAACAAAATAGGAAAAATGCCAAGGGGGGGTGAATAATTTGGCAAGCCACTGTATGCTTAAAAATGTGGAGAGTGGTACTCAATGTGTTGTATTGGATTTGCCCCAAACATGACACTTTTTGTATTCAGGACAAAAAGTTAATTGCTTTGCCACATTTTTTGCCATATTACTTTCGAGTCTTGTTGCAAACTGGATGCATGTTTTGAAATATATTTATTCTGTACAGGCTTCCTTCTTTTCACTCTGTCATTTAGGTTAGTATTGTGGAGTAACTACAATGTTGTTGATCCATCCTCAGTGTTCTCCCATCACAGCCATTCAACTCTGGAACTGTTTTAAAGTCACCATTGGCCTCATGGTGAATTCCATGAGCGGTTTCCTTCCTTTCCGGCAACTGAGTTAGGAAGGACGCCTGTATCTTTGTAGTGACTGGGTGTATTGATACATCATCCAAAGGGTAATTAATAACTTCACCATGTTCAAAGGATATTCAATGTCTGCTTTTATTTATATTTTTACCCATCTACCAATGGGTGCCCTTCTTTGCGAGGCATTGGAAAACCTTTTTTTTTTTTTTTTTTCTTGGGGGGAATGGATCAGCTTAATATTGCAGATAGATTGTATCTTCTATCAATGTAATTGTCTGCATCACTTCCAATCCCCCATGTTTTTTTTATATTTTTTATATTTTTATATATATACTCCCCTTTATTACTTTTCAACCCCACCATCCTTTCCCTACTTGGAGTAAATTAGTGAACAACAATGCCCAGGCCTCTACTTCCGGTCTATACTTACTATCTACACCTTACGGACAGAGTTACTTTTACAATAATTCTATTATATATATATATATATATATATATATATATATATATATATATATATATACACATACATATATATATATATATATATATATATATATATATATATATATACATATATACATATATTATTTTTTATTTTAATTTTTTTGCTCCTGAACTTCTTCTACTCTCAACCTCTCAGATCGTTTTCATGATGTCCATCCGGTTTGCTTCTATATGCCATATCTTTCTAACTGTGCTCTTTCCCAAAAGCTCCCAACATACAACCTATATACTTATTATGGACACAGTATGCTTACATTATTAGCTATCTTTGTTATTGTTTGTTGTTAGTTGTTATTAGTCCCATACTTCAACTCTATTCAATACCTCCCATCTATCTCTTAACACCATCCATATAGGATTTCTATTTGCCATATATATTTCAACTGTACTGTGATGTCTTACAAAAGTTCTGAACCTTTCTATTCTCATTGCTTCTACATATTGTGAATTAAAAATAAACAGTTTTGCTAAAAGTATTATTATATTATTGATTGATTGACTATGACTTTTCAGATCACCCAGTAATGCTATCTGCAAGGTTAGTTCCAGGTAAATATTGCAATCCTTTAGCCATTCCTGGACCTGTGTCCAAAACAAGCTACAAATGGACAGAACCAAAACAAATGATCCAATGATTCCGTCTCTTCACAGCAAAATCTGCAGAGCTGGGAAGATTGTATCCCCCATATAAATAACATTCTATTGGTAGCAAGAATTTTATATAATAATTTAAATTGAAAGATTCTAATTTTTTGAATCCGGTGTCGTTTTGCGTGTCAGTTCATAAACACTATGCCATGGGATCGGTACATCAAAGATCTCTTCCCAACTATTTTGCAATCTATATGGGACGGCTGTCAATCCTTTGGTCCTTAAGTGAAACTGATATATTTTTTTATTTATCACAGTTTTCCTTAACCAATTATGTTCTTTAATGCAAGGCCGACAGACAAGTTCCTTACTTTCTCCCCCTTCCACTTTCCTCTTCCATTTTTGCGGTAAGGCTGCAATTATTTGGTTGTAATTTTGGGTAGAGCAGACATTTCCATATGTTAGCTGCATGTGCGTCATAACTCCACCAGTCCTACCGATGATATCATTTACGAAGATTATACCTTTTTTAAACATTCTGTCAAAAAATAAAGGTTTTTTGTCAATTAGTATATTTGAATTTAACCACAATATTTGTTGCATTATTTGTTCTGTCGTTTCTGGAGGATTAAATTGAAATTGCAACCAACTTTCTATGGCTTGTTTTAGAAATAGTGACATTTGGGAGATTATTTCCTTTTCAAATAACTGAAAGTGAGAGGTTGTAATCTGAATAAAGGGAAAAAGGCCTTTCTTGAACATTGGGTGAGACAATCTTACTAATTTGCTTGAGAACCAGTTCGGATTTAAGTATAACTTTTGTATGACTGAAGCTTTTAGTGATAGGTCTAATGCTTTAATATTTAATAATTTCTGTCCTCCGAATTCATATTCATTATATAAATATGCTCTTTTAATTTTGTCTGGCTTGCCGTTCCAAATAAAATTGAATATTTTTTTCTCATATAATTTAAAAACCTCCCTGGTCTTTGTGGTTGAATATTTTGAAATTCACTGCTCGACTAAGGGACCTTACAGATAATTGTATGTGGGGGTAGAGAGATGAGGTAGTCATTCATACATCATGTTAAACACTATTATTACACACAGAGTGAGTCCATGCAACTTATTATGTGACTTGTTAAGCAAATTTCTACTCCTGAACTTATTTAGGCTTGCCATAACAAAGTGGTTGAATACTTATTGACTCAAGACATTTCAGCTTTTCATTTTTTATTAATTTGCACACAAAAAATGAAAAACATAATTCCACTTTGACATTATGGGGTATTGTGTGTAGGCCAGTGGCCATTTTTTTTGTATTATTCAGGCTATAACACAACAAAATATGGAAAAAGTCAAGGGGTGTGATAGTACTTTCTGGAGGCACTGTAGGTAGGGGTAAAGTGACTAGGCAACAGGATAGATAATAGACAGTATCAGCAGTATACTGTAGGTAGGGGTAAAGTGACTAGGCAACAGGATAGATAATAGACAGTAGCAGCAGTATACTGTAGGTAGGGGTAAAGTGACTAGACAACAGGATAGATAATAGACAGTAGCAGCAGTATACTGTAGGTAGGGGTAAAGTGACTAGGCAACAGGATAGATAATAGACAGTAGCAGCAGTATACTGTAGGTAGGGATAAAGTGACTAGACAACAGGATAGATAATAGACAGTAGCAGCAGTATACTGTAGGTAGGGGTAAAGTGACTAGACAACAGGATAGATAATAGACAGTAGCAGCAGTATACTGTAGGTAGGGGTAAAGTGACTAGACAACAGGATAGATAATAGACAGTAGCAGCAGTATACTGTAGGTAGGGGTAAAGTGACTAGGCAACAGGATAGATAATAGACAGTAGCAGCAGTATACTGTAGGTAGGGGTAAAGTGACTAGGCAACAGGATAGATAATAGACAGTAGCAGCAGTGCAGTATACTGTAGGTAGGGGTAAAGTGACTAGGCAACAGGATAGATAATAGACAGTAGCAGCAGTATACTGTAGGTAGGGGTAAAGTGACTAGACAACAGGATAGATAATAGAGTGTGAAAGTCTGTGTGTGAGTGTGTGTGGCATCAGAATGTAGTGTGTGTGTGTGTGTGTGTGTGTTGGGGTGTTAGGGTAAGTATGTGTGAGTGTGTGGGTAGAGTCCAGTGTTTGTGCAAGAGAGTGAGTTCAAAAAAGGGTCAATGTGGGTAGTCCGGGTAACCATTTGATCAGCTAATTAGTAGTCTGCTCTGGATAAGAGCGTCTGCTAAATGACGAAAATGTAAATGTAAATGTAGCCTTGTTTAGCTGTAGAAGCTGTTCAGGGTCCTGCTGGTTCCAGACTTTGGCACATTGGTACCTCTTGACGTGCGGTAGCAGAGAGAACAGTCAATGGCTTGGGTGACTGGAGTCTTTTGAAATGTTCTGGGCCGTACTCACCCCTCTGTAGCGCCTTGATGTCAGGTGCCGAGCAGTTGCCGTACCAGGCGGTGACGCAGCCAGTCAAGATGCTCTCAATGGTGCAGCTGTAGAACTTTTTGAGGATCTGAGGGCCCATGCCAAATCTTTTCAGCCTCCTGATGGGGAAGAGTCACTGTCTTGCCCCCTTCACAACTGTGTGGGTGTGTGTGGAACACTCCTTAGTGATGTTAACGCCAAGGAACTTGAAGCTCTCGACCCGCTCCACTACAGCCCCGTTGATGTCAATGCGGTGTGCTCGCCCCTCCGTTTCCTGTAGTCCACGATCAGCTCCTTTGTCTTGCTGATGTTGAAAGAGAGGTTGTTGTCCTGGCACCACACTGCCAGGTCTCTGACCTCCTCCCTATAGGCTGCCTCATCGTCGTCAGTGATCAAGCCTACCACCGTCGTGTCTTCAGAAAACTTGATGGTGTTGGTGTCGTGCCACAGCCACGCCGTCTTGGGAAAACAGGAAGTACAGGAGGGAACTAAGCACGCCTGAGGGGCCCCCGTGTTGAGGGTTAGCGTGGTGAATGTGTTGTTGCCTACCCTCACCACCTGGGCACGAGAGAGAGATATTTGAAATGTATATTTCCTTTTAAAACTTTTGTAATGTTCACTGTTTCCCTTGTTTATTTCCATTTTGTCTATTGGCAATGAGAGAGAGAGAGAGAGAGAGAGAGAGAGAGAGAGAGAGAGAGAGAGAGAGAGAGAGAGAGACTCAACACCAACATTATCTTTCTCTTTCTATCTTCGTCTCTCTCTACTCTTTTTCTA
>NC_059224.1:2086468-2101468 GCF_020615455.1 Coregonus clupeaformis | reverse complement strand
CTGAGTTGGACTGGACTGAGCTGGGCTGGGCTGAGTTGGGCTGAGCTGGGGTGAGCTGGGCTGAGTTGGACTGGACTGAGCTGGGCTGGGCTGAGTTGGGCTGGGCTGGGCTGGGCTGGGTTGGGCTGGGCTGGGCTGGGTTGGTCTGAGTTGGGCTGGGCTGGGCTGGGCTGGGCTGGGCTGGGCTGGGTTGGGCTGAGTTGAGCTGGGCTGGGCTGGGCTGGGCTGGGCTGGGTTGGGCTGAGTTGGGCTGGGCTGGACTGGGCTGGGCTGGGCTGGGCTGAGCTGGGCTGGGCTGGGTTGGGCTGAGTTGGGCTGGGCTGGGTTGGGCTGAGCTGGGCTGGGCTGGGCTGAGTTGGGCTGAGCTGGGTTGGGCTGAGCTGAGCTGGGCTGGGCTGGGCTGAGTTGGGCTGAGCTGGGCTGAGCTGAGCTGGGTTGGGCTGAGCTGGGCTGGGCTGGGCTGAGTTGGGCTGAGCTGGGCTGAGCTGAGCTGGGTTGGGTTGGGCTGGGCTGGGCTGGGTTGGGTTGGGTTGGGCTGAGTTGGGTTGGGCTGGGCTGAGCTGAGCTGGGCTGGGTTGGCCTCCTCCAGGGTGGATAGGATACTGTCCTCTTCCATGAAGTTCACTTTGGACATACACTTGACACTGCAGAAATACTCTGTTGAAGATCACTACTTATTCTCACTGGATATGTGCTCGAGTTTAGTGCACTCACCTGTAGATGATGATGATGATTTATGGTGGGGATGAAGGTGATGATGATGATGTGTTTGATCTTTCAGGAAGAGGAGATGCCAGAGGTGGAGATAGACATTGATGACCTGTTGGAAGTCAACAGTGAAGACGAGAGAGCCGTCAAACTACAGGTACACATCATCCTTCATATTAAGAACTCCATAATGCTTCATAATACTGCATAAGAACTCCATAATGCTTAATAATACTGCATAAGAATGCCATAATGCTTCATAATACTGCATAGGAACTCCATAATACTGCATATAACTTCAAAATGCTTAATAATACTGCATAGAACTTCATAATGCTTAATAATACCTCCCAAGAACTGCGTAATAGATGTTACAGTGTGTTAAAGTGTGTGACTCTTAATCTTGATTGACGTGTGGTTTAATGACCTGTTCGCGTTTAAGAAGGTGAAACACTCTGTCTATCTGGTCCCTCTTGTTCTCCACGCTGTCACACACGCACGCACGCACGCACGCACGCACGCACACACGCACGCACGCACGCACGCAGTAGTGAACACTCCCTGTTCTTGCTAGTGAGACCATTCTTTCATATATCCTCACCACTGTAACATTCTCCGAGAAATGAAAGTCTGTCAGATGATTTCCACTAGTAGATGCCAGGGAAGATTTATCCTGTACTATATGTACTACATATCTGGTCACTCAATTCATTCAATAAACTTTATTGATATGGAACGTAGAAACACATATTGTCTCTCTCTCAACAGGAATCCTTAATGGACTGCTTTAAACCCACAGAGGTGAGTGGTGACGTGAGTGTTAATGTTGGGGTAGATGTAGGGCTCAGTCCCCAACCCTCAGGTAACCAGACACACACACTCTGTCTATGTATGTCTATCTCTCTCTCTCTCTCTCTCTCTCTCTCTCTCTCTCTCTCTCTCTCTCTCTCTCTCTCTCTCTCTCTCTCTCTCTCTCTCTCTCTCTCTCCTCTCTCTCTCTCTCTCTCTGTCTCTCTGTCTCTCTGTCTCTCTCTCTCTCTCTCTCTCTCTCTCTCTCTCTCTCTCTCTCTCTCTCTCTCTCTCTCTCTCTCTCTCTCTCTCTCTCCCTCTCCCTCTCTCTCTCCCTCTCCCTCTCTCTCTCTCGAATGGATTGGACACATGCACGCACACACACATACTGCACCCACCCTCTGTATCCAAACATAGCATTACAGTTTTTCTCGATTGCTAAGACACATTTCTTGAAAGCTGCTCTCCTTTTCTCTTAACTGTGAACACAAAACCCAATTTTCAAGCTACATTCACAAAACCTCAGACTCTTCTTGCAAAACCAAACTTTCACCTCAAAACAGTTCAATCTGTGCTCAAAACTGAACTATGTTGTCAAATCGTGCCCCGAGTCAATCAAAATAAAAAACACTACTGAACAGTCACTAAACACTACGTAGAAAAATAGAAAACACAATGCTCAGGACATGAAGCTGGAGAAATAAATGTTTGTTTGTTCACTGTAGGCTAAATGCATGTTGCAAAACAAAAAAAACCTGTGCATTTAGCACTTGTACAAAAACACAAAACAGAAATCTTGTGCATTTACATGTAGCACTTGTAAAAACAAACAGAAATCTTATGCGTTTGCCACTTGTGTACAGTAAGCCCATGTAAAAATAAAGTACAGAAATATACAAATAAGTGCATTACTCAGCCACAGCATCATGTCTCCGTACTGGGTCAGGCCACAGGACTTCATCCACATCACAGGCCACATTTTGTCTGGCCAGGCAACGGGGAAAAAAACCTGGCATGCCGTATCCAGGCTTGGCATGCCTCCACACCTATGTCACCACAGGCAAGTCCCATGGCTTGCAGGAGATTTACCCTGGTGTAAGGTTGGCGTTCATATACCTTCCACCGCCATGAGGAGAAGAATTCCTCAATGGGGTTTAGGAAAGGGGAGTACGGTGGAAGGCAAAGATTGATAAAACCTTGGTTCATATTGTACCACTCTCTAACCTGGAGGGCTCTGTGAAAACTCACATTGTCCCAAACAACAACATAGATGGGATGCTCATCCTGCTGCCCTAACAAAGCATCTCGCATGTGATTGAGGGAAAATGAGGAGCTGGTGAGTGTTGTAGGGCCCCCAGGTTGGCATGATGGTGGACAACCCCATGATTGCTGATGGCAGCACATAATGTGACATTGCCACCACGCTGCCCAGGAACACCAACAATGGCCCGATGGCCAATCACATTACGGACCTCTCCTTCTCCTTTTGGTGAGATTAAACCCAGCTTCATCCATGTAGATGTATTGATGGGGTCTTTCCATTGCATCCAGTTGAAAAACCCTCTGTAGAAATAGATATAGTTTTGTAAGTGATACGGAAAAAGTGATTTAGGCCACTACAGTAAATCACTGCTTAGAGTAATCAACATTGAATGTGGGAATCTTTGCTCTTTGACTCTGTCTGAGTTGCGATCAAAGGGCACTCTGTATAGCTGTTTCATGCGCAGTCTGTTGCGCTTGAGGACACGATCAACAGTAGAGAGGCTGACACTGTTGATACCCTCAAAATGTAAATGGTCCTCAATGATCTTCTGCTGAATTTCGCTCAGTTTAATGGCATTTTTCTTACGGACCATATCAACAATTAGGGTCTCTTGGTGTGGGGAGAACATACCTGTCCTCCCACCCCCATGTAGCAGTCTTTCAATTCTACAAAAGAGAACATGGAGTTACAAAAAAATATACATGGAATACTAGGCCTACAAACAGTTAGACCAACCCTCCATTACAATACTACAGTACATTGGTACAGTGATGTACTGAAACATATATTCACTTACAGTATACTGTGGTACAGTATATAGTATGTCATACAGTAATTGCTGTCAACATTTACATACTGTACTATAATGTCAAAAAAAAGGTAATTACCTGTTCTCTTCTCTAAATCTTCGGATTATGGTGGACACAGTGAATCTACTGATGTTTGGTTGTACCCTTTGTCCAGCCTCCCTCATGCTCATACCATGGACAAGAACATGGTCAATCACAGTAGCTCTGATTTCATCAGATATTACTGTTCTTTGTCTTCGCTGACCACCTCGACCACCTCTCACACGAACTCTTCCTCTCAGATTTCTATCAATTGTAGGGCCTCACAAACCAGTGTTCTCTAAACTGGCTTACTGTATATGTTCCCTCACATCATTAGCCACAAGTGTGATCAATTTTGAGTTGTTGTGTTCAAGTGGTGATACCTGTGCTCTAATTGTGTTTGACTTTTGTCACATGTGCTCACCATTATGCAGCACGGGTGCATCACAATGAAAATGTGTTGGCAAGTTGTGTCTAAACAGGTGAAAAGTGCTTATGGTTTTGCCAAAAGAGTGATTGATTCAATCAGTGGGTTCAGGCAACTGAGCATTTGGTTCAGACAATAGGGTTTAGTGTTTTAGCAATTGAGAAAAACTGTAAAACGCTCACACTGCATTAGTGAATCTCTCAGTTGACTTAGATGTGGAGTGTTTGTGTGTGTGTTTAGGTGTTGAGTGTTTGGGTGGGATGGGGTTAAGCTGTTTTGTGATAAATAGGGAACACACACATAAATCTCACCTCTGCACCGGCAACCCCATTCTGCCTACACACTCTAAAAGGCACACCATCTGTCAGCAAAGTGTGTGTGTCTGTGTCTGTGTGTGTGTGTGTGTGCATGCATGCGTGTGGCTTGAGCCCGACGGCATTAGGTCAGTTTGTGACAGCAGCAAGGTCATTGGTATGCAGAATGGGTGGCCAGCCAAGCTGACGGCGGTTGATGTGCTTCACAAACACTGCAGTAATCCCTAGCACAGGGTTTCCCAAACTCGGTCCTGGGGCCCCCCCTGGGTGCACATTTAGATGGTTTTATTTAATTAGTTTGTACTTTTTACCCCTTTTTCGTGATATCCAGTCTTGTCCCATCGCTGCGTTTTTTGCCCTAGCACTATACAGCTGATTCAAACGTCAACAGTGAAGTGGCGACTCTGGGATGCTGACCTAGGCAAGAGTTGCAAAGAAAAAGTCCAGTGTCTGTGTTCTTTTGCCCATCTTAATGTTTTCTTTTTATTGGCCAGTCTGAGATATGGCTTTTTCTTTGCAACTCTGCCTAGGTCAGCATCCCGGAGTCGCCTCTTCACTGTTGACATTGAGACTGGGGTTTTGCGGGTACTATTTAATGAAGCTGCCAGTTGAGGACCTGTGAGGCGTCTGTTTCTCAAACTAGACACTCTAATGTATTTGTCCTCTTGCTCAGTTGTGCACCGGGGCCTCCCACTCCTCTTTCTATTCGGGTTAGAGACAGTTTGCGCTGTTCTGTGAAGGGAGTAGTACACAGCGTTATACGAGATCTTCAGTTTCTTGGCAATTTCTCGCATGGAATAGCCTTCATTTCTCAGAACAAGAATAGACTGATGAGTTTCAGAAGAAAGTTATTTGTTTCTGGCCATTTTGATACTGTAATCGAACCCACAATTGCTGACGCTCCAGATACTCAACTAGTCTCAAGAAGGCCAGTTTTATTGCTTCTTTAATCAGCACAACAGTTATCAGCTGTGCTAGCATAATTGCAAAAGGGTTTTCTAATGATCAATTAGCCTTTTAAAATGATAAACTTGGATTAGCAAACACAACGTGCCATTGGAACACAGGACTGATGGTTGCTGATAATGGGCCTCTGTACGCCTATGTAGATATTCCATTAAACATCTTTTGAACGGTAGTGTACATATATGGACAAGCGATGTTAGAACGGCATGGACTAAAATACAGTAGAGTGGAATAGAATACAGTGTATACATATGAGATGAGTAATGCAAGATATGTAAACATAATTGAAGTGGCTAGTGTTCCATTTCTTTAAAGTGGCCAGTGATTTCTAGTCTGTCTATAGGCAGCAGCCTCTAATGTGCTAGTGATGGCTGTTTAACAGTCTGATGGCCTTGAGATAGAAGCTGTTTTTCAGTCTCTCGCTCCCAGCTTTGATGCACCTGTACTGACCTCGCCTTCTGGATGATAGCGGGGTGAACAGGCAGTGGCTCGGGTGGTTGATGTCCTTGATTATCTTTTTGGCCTTCCTGTGACATCGAGTGCTGTAGGTGTCCTGGGGGGTGGGTAGTTTGCCCCCCCAGTAATGCGTTGTGCAGACCGCACCACCCTCTGGAAAGCCTTGTGGTTGCGGGCAGAATTTGAAGTTCGGATAGCCTGAACATGTGAAAGTTGGTTTGGTGTATCTAGCTTGAACGGTTCAAGAGTGACAATTATTGTTGGTAGGTATTATATGTTAATTTATGCATATTTAAGTAGTTATCATTTATAGCACAGACCAGAGCTAGTGCGAGCCAGAGCTCAGCAGTTGTGTGGTTGTGGTCAGAAGTTGTGTGGTTGTGGTCAGTAATTGTGGTCAGAAGTTGTGTGGTTGTGGTCAGTTGTGTGGCTGTGGTCAGTTGTTGTGGTCAGTAGATGTGTGGTTGTGGTCAGAAGTTGTGTGGTTGTTGTCAGTAGTTGTCTGGTTGTGGTCACTAAATGTGGTCAGAAGTTGTGTGGTTGTAGTCAGTTGTGTGGTCAGTTGTTGTGATCAGTAGTTGTGTGGTTATGGTCTAGTTGTGTTGTGGTCAGCAGTTGAGTGGTCAGAAGTTGTGTGGTTGTGGTCAGAAGTGTGGTTGTGGTCAGTAGTTGTGGTCAGAAGTTGTGTGGTTGTGGTCAGTTGTTCTGTGGTTGTGGTCAGAAGTTGTGGTCAGTAGTTGTGTAGTTGTGGTCTGTAGTTGTGTGGTTCAGTTGTTGTGTGGTCAGTAGTTCTGTGGTTGTGGTCAGTAATTGTGTGGTTGTGGTCAGTAATTGTGGTCACTCTTCACCCTCTTCATAATATTTTCCCTCTGTGTCTGTGAGTATCCATAGCAAAGGCTTCGTTTGGGCTGCTCAATGATGACACTTTTTGTCACTCTAAACTCTGACAAACAGCTGTAACTTTTTATTGGTAGAAGCTATTCCTAATCCATCCTATCCAATCAGAGGGGTACATCCCACTAGCCAGTTAAGTTATTTAGAGCACAGAGCGTAATCCTGGAAAAGGAGGACGAAGCTAGTAAGCATTAGAAATCTTCTCTTTATCATTCCAGTTCATCCAGACCAGTATATGAAATCGTAATGCTAGCTATTCGGTCTGAAACAGATTGACCAATCATGGGAATTTGAAGAGCTATGAAGACATTCATTCCCACCAGTCAAGCGTTGCTAGGCAACAGTAGCCTTGGCAACACTGCTCCGTTATGCCTAAAGAAAGCGTGAGATACGTGCTAACATACAGTAAGTTTGTGCTTTAATATTAACTAAATACTGCACTCTGACCCACAAAACATATGTGCTAGATTCATGATAGTGTTGTTAGACAAAGCAAGGAAAGAACTTCAAAACGTGATGTCGTTTTATTGGAATTTGCAGCGATTTTTGGTAAATAATTAATCTTATTTGCAAAAAAAGTTACAGAAAATGCTGTTAATGCGGTTACTAAAACAGCTGTAACTTTTTATCAGAATATAATTTTTTGTTCAAACACCAGATTTGAGTAGCAGAGAAATAGATGAAGATGTAAATGCTCTAACTTTCTGTCTAAGTTGTTGCAAAGTGGTCAAAGTAGCTGATTTGTGTCAAAAGTAGCATTATTGCATTTATAGTGAATGGAAGTTGGAAGTGATGATGTCACAATGGAGCCTTTTAGAATCTTGAGAAAATCCCATACAAGGGGATGGAGGACAAAAAGTATAAAACATATCAAAGAGTTGTAAACAAGCAACTCAAGCGTGACCATTCTGAACGTTTTGAAGTTTGAACGGCGTTTCTAGGTTAAATGGTGTAAGAGCAGTAGCGTGCTAAAGAATACAAATAAGAAGAAGAAGTACTGTATGTCAAAGATTTAAGATGGGGCTTTTGCTAATAATAATAATAATAATAATAATAATAATAATAATAATAATGATAATAATAATGATAATGATAATGATAATGATAATGATAATAATGATGATAATAATAATAATAATAATAATAATAATAATAATAATTATAATGATATGATAATTATGATAATAATAATAATAATAATAATAATGATAATGATAATAATAATGATAATGATAATGATAATAATAATAATAATAATAATAATAATAATAATAATAATAATGATAATGATAATGATAATAATAATAATAATGATAATAATAATGATAATGATAACGATAATGATAATGATAATGATAATGATAATGATAATAATAATGATAATAATAATGATAATGATAATGATAATGACAATGATAATAATAATGATAATAATAATGATAATGATAATGTGTATAAATTGCTCCTCCGTGTATTTTTGTGGAACAGTCCCATTTCAATATAGGCTACAGAACTACAAAGGCCAAATAATAAATGTGATTAAAAAAAAAGTAATTATTTATTGCAAAAGAAGATAGTGTGGTCAGTGGAGACGGGGTCCTGTCGACAGATCCTCCTCGTGGATGACTGTGTTGCAGCCAGCGTTAGGAGAAGACAGTATGGTCAGTGGAGATGACACGGCTACTTGTGACCACAATTGGTTGTTTTTCCAATCGATCAGTGGGACCAAACGATCCATCAAGTCTGCTCCGAGTAGCAGGTGTTCAGTTTCGATGCTGGTAACATACACAGGGTGAACAAAAGCCATACATCTTGGAAGTATAGTTTCAGCTTGAGTCTCAATGTGAGAGGCGGGGTAGTCTGAGTGAAACCTCAAAGTTTAGTGTCGCATCGTTCCGTTTTTTACCAACGTTTAGCTGGGTTCAAAGTCCTTTTGAGATCATTGAACAACGTTTGAGAGATTAGCAGAATTGTCGAGCCTGAATCAATTAGCGCATCACAGGTTAAGCATTCCTCCAGGACTGTTTCCAGGTATGGCCTCTTTGAGTTGCGTTTTGTGGTCATATTCCCCGCAAAGTGGAGTGGTTGTTCACAACAACGTGATGTGTCATTTGTGTTCATGGTGAAAACAGATCAACTTATCGGGGTTTGAGTGGAATTGGTTATTGCGATGTTGTTTACCTTGTGTGTTACAACATTTGTATCTGGGTCTATAGTTAAAGCCCACGTGGGCTTGTTTCTTGATTGTGCGGGCCCTGGATAGGGTCTCGATTGAGAGCGGGAGCAAGTTGATTGTTTACGTCCTCGCTAAGGGTGTTAATTCCGGCGGACCTGTTGTCCGGACATTCCACGCCTAGTCATGGTGACTTATCTTTTTTCCCCTTTATCAATTTTTTGGCACTTTTGTACTTCTCTTTTACAGAACTTCTAGAGAGTATCGGTCTAAGATTTGATCGTCATTGAACCCTTTGTTCCCCTCTGACACTTTGTGTGGGTTTGGGGGCAGGAACGTTGCGATCAGGTTGATTGTAGCGGTAGTTATTTGGACCGCGGTGGTTATTGGTATCAGGGTTTCGTGGTAGATACCTTTGTTGTGCGCGTCATCTCTCAACGCTCCTATCCCTGATGACGCACCCTCTAACTGGAGTGAGTCCTGCTCAATCTTCAAACCCGAGACGTCACGGCTCTTAGCGCTGCGTACTTTTGATGCTCTCTGAGTTCTGAGATTGGCAAACCAACGTGGGCTGTAGGGCCCAAGTAGTTAATGAAGTGGGGATACATGTTCGACAGAAACATTTGTTTGAATGGTAATAGCTCTTCCATTCCTGTTTCAGTGAACAGGCCAAAGTAAGCTGAACGAAGCCTAATGATAGTATGCTTGTGGGTGTTCATTCCGCGCTTGTTTGACAGTGTTAGCCAGCAAGCTGTCGTGTTTGCGAGTCGCAGAACCACTGAATTCTATTTTCAAAACCGTGGCAAGTTTTGCGTAGTCGTTTTGCACGTGTTGCTGTTGTAGATGGATGAACCTTGTCCACGTGTCTATTCGACGTTCGCTTCAACAGGTAAAGCCTGTCAGAACCCGTAGCGTTCGGGTAGCCATCCAAGGTGTTCTCTATGTCTGCTGAGAACGTCTCAGTGTCGTTTGGCTTACCTGGAACGGGGTCAAAGTGGCGGAAGTTTTTGACGATTTTGTCAAGGCGTTCCATGCCAAGTGCGTGGAGAGGGTTGGCTTCATCCTGTGGGGAAATTTGGGCCAAAAGGCCAAGAGGAGAAGCCTGAGGGATAACTGAGAGAGGCAAAGTCTGAAACCTTCTGTCGTCTTCACTCCTTTGTGTACCGAGCTCCAGTTGCGAGCTAGGTTGCTTGGTTGGGTAGTCACATGTGTGACTGTTCTGGAATTCCTCCAGATGGTACCTAAGGGTGGTATCAAAATCAGAGGAAGGCCCTCAAAATTGTCAAAGACTCCAGCCACCCTAGTCATAGACTGTTCTCTCTGCTACCGCACGGCAAGCGGTACCGGAGTGCCAAGTCTAGGTCCAAAAGACTTCTCAACAGCTTCTACCCCCAAGCCATAAGACTCCTGAACAGCTAATCATGGCTACCCGGACTATTTGCACTGCCCCCCCACCCCATCCTTTTACGCTGCTGCTACTTTGTTAATTATTTATGCATAGTCACTTTAACTCTACCCACATGTACATATTACTTCAACTACCTCAACTAGCCGGTGCCCCCTAAGGGTGGTATTCTGCTGCATAGCAGAGTCCACTTGGGCACTTAGAGTACTTATTTTAGACACGTGAGTGTCGCACTTGCTCAGTTCGGCCTCATACTTATCTGTCATGGTTTGCAGGTAGAGGTCTTGAGTGCGGAGCGAGAGATTCAGTGATGAGATTTCCACCGCTTGCTTAGAGATCCATTTTATCATCTTCATCACCTCATCATTTATTTGGTCGGCGACTTCAATGAGTTCCGCTGTTTTGTCATCCAACTTGGTCATCGTGTTCATGAACTGATCGTCTTTGGTCTGCAGCATTTGGACTAGAACATTATTGTTTTGAGTAACGTTCATCAAAACTGCATGTTACGCGCCCCTGTTTGTAGATAACTTGTCAGATTTATCTAGTTTGGCGTGGACTTCGTCATATTTCGTTTTGGCTAAATCGAGTTATTCCTGTAGAAGACAATTTTGTTGAAGAGTTTGTGCTCGTTCGTCATCATACGTTTTTGCCATTTCTTTAAATTCTTCAGATTTCAAATGCAGTTCCTTGGCTAGCAGAATATTTTCCTCTTCTGCTTTTTTATTAGTTTCCTGGTTCTCTCCACCTGTCCCTTCATATCAACCGTTTCTTGCTTGTGCTTCTGCTGTGCACTTCGGTACTGGACCGATGTCAATCTCTGCTGGTGGCCATACATCAGGGCTAAACTGGAGAGAACCTTTACAAGGCCTGCGCCTGATGGTTTATTTTGGAGGGTGTTTTTCGCAATTTCTGTTTTTTTTTTTTTCCGCCAATGGCATAGTTTGGGTTAATATCACTGCTGAGATCAGCAATCAATCCTTCTATGGGTGAGGGTTCACTATTTAGTGGGGGAATGGGGACCACCCCCTCTGATAGTTTGCAAAAATAATAATAATATAGTTACAAAATATATATTTTTTAACTTTGGGTTTTGAGTCGTTGGAAGCTGCAAAAACTATTTTAATCTACACTGCTCAAAAAAATAAAGGGAACACTTAAACAACACAATGTAACTCCAAGTCAATCACACTTCTGTGAAATCAAACTGTCCACTTAGGAAGCAACACTGATTGACAATAAATTTCACATGCTGTTGTGCAAATGGAATAGCCAACAGGTGGAAATTATAGGCAATTAGCAAGACACCCCCAATAAAGGACTGGTTTTGCAGGTGGTGACCACAAACCACTTCTCAGTTCCTATGCTTCCTGGCTGATGTTTTGGTCACTTTTGAATGCTGGCGGTGCTTTCACTCTAGTGGTAGCATGAGACGGAGTCTACAACCCACACAAGTGGCTCAGGTAGTGCAGCTCAGATTTGCTGTGCCTGTCAGCGTAGTGTCCAGAGCATGGAGGCGCTACCAGGAGTCAGGCCAGTACATCAGGAGACGTGGAGGAGGCCGTAGGAGGGCAACAACCCAGCAGCAGGACTGCTACCTCCGCCTTTGTGCAAGGAGGAGCAGGAGGAGCACTGCCAGAGCCCTGCAAAATGACCTCCAGCAGGCCACAAATGTGCATGTGTCTGCTCAAACGGTCAGAAACAGACTCCATGAGGGTGGAATGAGGGCCCGACGTCCACAGGTGGGGGTTGTGCTTACAGCCCAACACCGTGCAGGACGTTTGGCATTTGCCAGAGAACACAAAGATTGGCAAATTCGCCACTGGCGCCCTGTGCTCTTCACAGATGAAAGCAGATTCACACTGAGCACGTGACAGACGTGACAGAGTCTGCAGACGCTGTGGAGAACGTTCTGCTGCCTGCAACATCCTCCAGCATGACTGGTTTGGCGGTGGGTCAGTCATGGTGTGGGGTGGCATTTCTTTGGGGGGCCGCACAGCCCTCCATGTGCTCGCCAAAGGTAGCCTGACTGCCATTAGGTACCGAGATGAGATCCTCAGACCCCTTGTGAGACCATATGCTGGTGCGGTTGGCCCTGGGTTCCTCCTAATGCAAGACAATGCTAGACAGCATGTGGCTGGAGTGTGTCAGCAGTTCCTGCAAGAGGAAGGCATTGATGCTATGGACTGGCCCGCCCGTTCCCCAGACCTGAATCCAATTGAGCACATCTGGGACATCATGTCTCGCTCCATCTACCAACGCCACGTTGCACCACAGACTGTCCAGGAGTTGCCGGATGCTTTAGTCCAGGTCTGGGAGGAGATCCCTCAGGAGACCATCCGCCACCTCATCAGGAGCATGCCCAGGCGTTGTAGGGAGGTCATACAGGCACGTGGAGGCCACACACACTACTGAGCCTCATTTTGACTTGTTTTAAGGACATTACATCAAAGTTGGATCAGCCTGTAGAGTGGTTTTCCACTTTAATTTTGAGGGTGACTTCAAATCCAGACCTCCATGGGTTGATAAATTTGATTTCCATTGATCATTTTTGTGTGATTTTGTTGTCAGCACATTCAACTATGTAAAGAAAAAAGTATTTAATAAGATTATTTCATTCATTCAGATCTAGGATGTGTTATTTTAGTGTTCCCTTAATTTTTTTGAGCAGTGTATTTATAGACGTTAATGTATCATCAATACTGGATCAGTAATGTGGGAGTTGGACGTGAATGAATTTGCAAAAGCAAATTGAATTGATTAAGCAATGTTAATGATTAATCAGACCTGTATAGGCTATCTGGGAATTAAACTTCAATTAACCTGAAAGGCTGGATATCATAAGTGTAACCAGTTGTTACAAATGTGAGAAGACGTTGGCCCTAACATAGATGTTCTATTTTTTTACAAAACAATGAATGGTGATTCTTTACCACAAGGGGTCACTTACCACCACTTACTTGGGGCGTGGCTACTTACTGTGCAAAGCTTATATGAAAAAACAATTATCTCATTAGAAAACTAAAATCACATTCCTATCTTAACAAAAATACTTTCATCATTTTTCATATTTCATATACATTTTTACATTTTAGTCATTTAGCAGACGCTCTTATCCAGAGCGACTTTACAGTTAGTGAGTGCATACATTTTTCATACTGCAAAGGATGAAAACTTGACAGATAATGGGGATATACTTTCCAAGTTACAGTATTTTCTTGACACCATTTGTAATGACATCACAAAATAACAAACATTATGACATGATCATTCTTTAGAATCCCCACTGAACATTCCCCCCACGTTCTTCTGTTAGAAATATTGTTCCAGTATTCACTTTTTGGACGTTAGAGTTCTAGGCGAGAGAACTGTCTGTTAACAAATACATTCTTTTGGTTAATTCTGGAGAGGGAGACCCTAGATCTCCTCTCCTTTAATTTACGATAGGGTGTGAGCTGTCTCCCCCAGCAGGTCCCTCCTCCCCTCTGTGGGTGAGACAGGGTCTGGTTATTGTCATCCCTTGCCAAGCTGATCTGACCCATTGGATCCTCACAGGACAGTCATGACGCCTGTTAGAGAGAGATCTACAGCAGGGACTTCCCCTGTTAGAGAGAGATCTACAGCAGGGACTTCACCTGTTAGAGAGAGATCTACAGCAGGGACTTCACCTGTTAGAGAGAGATCTACAGCAGGGACTTCACCTGTTAGAGAGAGATCTACAGCAGGGACTTCACCTGTTAGAGAGAGATCTTACAGCAGGGACTTCACCTGTTAGAGAGAGAGATCTACAGCAGGGACTTCACCTGTTAGAGAGAGATCTACAGCAGGGACTTCACCTGTTAGAGAGAGATCTACAGCAGGGACTTCACCTGTTAGAGAGAGATCTTACAGCAGGGACTTCACCTGTTAGAGAGAGATCTACAGCAGGGACTTCACCTGTTAGAGAGAGATCTACAGCAGGGACTTCACCTGTTAGAGAGAGATCTACAGCAGGGACTTCACCTGTTAGAGAGAGATCTTACAGCAGGGATTCACCTGTTAGAGAGAGATCTTACAGCAGGGACTTCACCTGTTAGAGAGAGATCTACAGCAGGGACTTCACCTGTTAGAGAGAGATCTACAGCAGGGACTTCACCTGTTAGAGAGAGATCTACAGCAGGGACTTCACCTGTTAGAGAGAGATCTACAGCAGGGACTTCACCTGTTAGAGAGAGATCTTACAGCAGGGACTTCACCTGTTAGAGAGATCTACAGCAGGGACTTCACCTGTTAGAGAGAGATCTACAGCAGGGACTTCACCTGTTAGAGAGAGATCTACAGCAGGGACATCACCTGTTAGAGAAAGATCTTACAGCAGGGACCTCACCTGTTAGAGAGAGATCTACAGCAGGGACTTCACCTGTTAGAGAGAGCTCTAGAGCAGGGACTTCACCTGTTAGAGAGAGATCTACAGCAGGGACTTCACCTGTTAGAGAGAGATCTACAGCAGGGACTTCACCTGTTAGAGAGAGATCTACAGCAGGGATTTCACCTGTTAGAGAGAGATCTACAGCAGAGACTTCACCTGTTAGAGAGAGATCTACAGCAGGGACTTCACCTGTTAGAGAGAGATCTACAGCAGGGACTTCACCTGTTAGATAGAGATCTACAGCTGGGACTTCACCTGTTAGAGAGAGATCTACAGCAAGGACTTCACCTGTTAGAGAGAGATCTACAGCAAGGACTTCACCTGTTAGAGAGAGATCTACAGCAGGAACTTCACCTGTTAGAGAGA
>NC_059224.1:2053968-2081468 GCF_020615455.1 Coregonus clupeaformis | reverse complement strand
CCCCTGCAGCACATGACAACCACAATACAACACAACTCAACACTTGATATACATATCCCCTCTCTCTCCTCCCATCCCCCACTGTACTCCAGCAGCCATGAACCAACTACAGACCTAGAATATATCCAGAGGGGTTTTAAAACTGTTTTTATTAGGATATATACTGAACAAAAATATAAACGCAACATGTAAAGTGCTGGTCCCATGTTTCATGAGCTGAAATAAAAGATCCCAGAAATGTTCCATACGCACAAAAAGCTTATTTCTCTCAACTTTTGTTCACAAACTTGTTTACATCCCTGTTAGTGAGCATTTGTCCTTTGCCAAAATAATCCATCCACCTGACAGGTGTGGCATATCAAGAAGCTGATTAAACAGAATGATCATTACACAGGTGCACCTTGTGCTGGGGCCAATAAAAGGTCACTCTAAAATGTGCAGTTTTGTCACACAACACAATGCCACAGATGTCTCAAGTTTTGAGGGAGCGTGCAATTGGCGTGCTGACTGCAGAGGTGTTGCCAGAGAATGTAATGTTCATTTCTCTACCATAAGCCGCCTCCAACGTAGTTTTAGAGAATTTGGCAGTACGTCCAACTGGCCTCACAACCGCAGACCACGTGTAACCACGCCAGCCCAGGACCTCCACATCCGGCTTCTTCACCTGTGGGATCGTCTGAGACCAGCCACCCGGACAGCTGATGAAACTGTGGGTTTGCACAACCGAATAATTTCTGCACAAACTGTCAGAAACCGTCTCAGGGAAGCTCATCTGCGTGCTCGATGTCCTCACCGCGGTCTTAACCTGACTGCAGTTCGGCGTCGTAACCGCCTTCAGTGGACAAATGCTCACCTTTGATGGCTACTGGCACGCTGGAGAAGTGTGCTCTTCACGGATGAATCCCAGTTTCAACTGTATCGGGCAGATGGCATTTTTTTTATTTTTTTATTTTACCTTTATTTAACTAGGCAAGTCAGTTAAGAACAAATTCTTGTGTGGGCGAGTGTTTTGCTGACGTCAACATTGTGAACAGAGTGTCCCATGGTGGCGGTGGGGTTATGGTATGGGCAGGCATAAGCTACGGACAACGAACACAATTTCAATTTTATTGATGGCAATTTGAATGCACAGAGATACCGTGACGAGATCCTGAGGCCCATTGTCGTGCCATTCATCCGCCGCCATCACCGCATGTTTCAGCGTGATAATGCACAGCCCCATGTCACAAGGATCTGTACACAATTCCTGGAAGCTGAAAATGTCCCAGTTCTTCCATGGCCTGCATACTCACCAGACATGTCACCCATTGAGCATGTTTGGGATGCTCTGGGTCAACGTGTATGACAGCGTGTTCCAGTTCCCGCCAATATCCAGCAACTTCGCACAGCCATTGAAGAGGAGTGGGACAACATTCCACAGGCCACAATCAACAACCTGATCAACTCTATGCGAAAGAGATGTGTTGCACTGCATGAAGCAAATGGTGGTCACACCAGATACTGACTGGTTTTCTGATCCACGCCCCTACCTTTTTTAAAAAGGTCTCTTTGACCAACAGATGCATATCTGCATTCCCAGATTAGGGCCAAATGAATTTATTTCAATTGACTGAAATCTTTTAACTTGTTGTGTTTATATTTTAGTTCAGTATATTTACAGTATTACCTAGCTAGATCCAAGATTTTTGTATTTATTAGGATTTATTGACATTATTACCTAGCTTGGGGAGCTGTATAAAATGTATGATGCTTTATAGTTTGTTTGTTTTGTTTTTACTGAGTTCTTTTGATGTAACCAATATGATGCTTCTTTGATGTAACAATATGTTTCTTTGATGTAACCAATATGATGTTTCTTTGATGTAACCAATATGATGTTTCTTTGATGTAACCAATATGATGCTTCTTTGATGTAACAATATTATGTTTATTTGCAATACTGTAATGTTATGACATCCTGTTATAATTCTGGTCAGGTGAACTACAGGGGGAATCTCTTTACAGTTTAGTCCTTTAGCAGACGCTCTTATCCAGAGCGACTTACAATTAGTGAGTGCATAAATTTTTTCATACTGGCCCCCCCACGTGGGAAACGAACCCACAACCCTGGCGTTGCAAGCGCCATGCACTACCAACTGAGCTACAGGAGGCTACACAGAAGCAAACGGAACGAAACAGGGAGGGACCTGTCTGAATTTGTCCAATAGAAACTCTCGTTTTCCATTGCAAAACGTTTTGCAACGTTGCCCGACTAATGAATACACCACTGGTCTTCAGTCTGAAACCCCCCCTATCCTATCCGCTCTAACATCTACAGGGACTGGATTGGTATTAGCAGTATGGCAATATGGCAGACATCTCTCTATGTCCATATGAAGGCTATTGAAGCCGTCATCATGTCGCTGATACCTATCCAGTCTCTTCAGCTCTACAGAAACAGAAGGAGTAGAGAGTTTAGGAGGTTTCCAGAACACACTAGATTTCTGAAGAGTAAAAAGCCATTCACCCTCTGCTCTAGAACTGTCCTCACTGAAGCTAGGCATGATGGGTACTCTAGTTCTTCCCGTTGAATGGACTGATTGATGGTCTTGAGCTGGTCACATCACACAACGTCCGCTGTTTTCTCCGCAGCCATTTCCTGTTGATAGTTAATGATGTAATTTCCTGTTGATAGTTTATGATGTAATTTCCTGTTGATAGTCAATGATGTCACTTCCTGTTGATAGTTAGTGATGTAACAACCAAACAAATCAGCTGATTTACAGTATGTGGCAAGCACAGCACTGTCTATTATTAATATAGGAATAAGTTCTAATTCAACCTTTTTACGTGAAATAAGCTCAGCTTTCTATAGTGGAGAATGTTAATGTTATTTAGTGTAGATATATCCTCCTGTTCTTCTGTAACACCAACTAGACTCAGAACCCCTCAGTCCGCTCTGACACAATCACTACACTATAACAGGGAGGGGCCACGGTCCATTTCAATTTAGATGATCCCTGAAATGGAACTGGTCCCCGACCCTGCTATGTGCTAGAACTACAGCTGCCAAAGACAAAAGCGTTGTTAGATAACTTCCTCTAGTGAAGACTAAAGCAGAACAACGTTAGTTAACTTCCTCTAGTGAAGACTAAAGCAGGACAACGTTAGATAACTTCCTCTAGTGAAGACTAAAGCAGGACAACGTTAGATAACTTCCTCTAGTGAAGACTAAAGCAGGACAACGTTAGTTAACTTCCTCTAGTGAAGACTAAAGCAGGACAACGTTAGATAACTTCCTCTAGTGAAGACTAAAGCAGAACAACGTTAGATAACTTCCTCTAGTGAAGACTAAAGCAGGACAACGTTAGTTAACTTCCTCTAGTGAAGACTAAAGCAGGACAACGTTAGATAACTTCCTCTAGTGAAGACTAAAGCAGAACAACGTTAGATAACTTCCTCTAGTGAAGACTAAAGCAGAACAACGTTAGATAACTTCCTCTAGTGAAGACTAAAGCAGAACAACGTTAGATCACTTCCTCTAGTGAAGACTAAAGCAGAACAACGTTAGTTAACTTCCTCTAGTGAAGACTAAAGCAGGACAACGTTAGTTAACTTCCTCTAGTGAAGACTAAAGCAGAACAACGTTAGTTAACTTCCTCTAGTGAAGACTAAAGCAGAACAACGTTAGTTAACTTCCTCTAGTGAAGACTAAAGCAGAACAACGTTAGATAACTTCCTCTAGTGAAGACTAAAGCAGAACAACGTTAGATAACTTCCTCTAGTGAAGACTAAAGCAGGACAACGTTAGATAACTTCCTCTAGTGAAGACTAAAGCAGGACAACGTTAGTTAACTTCCTCTAGTGAAGACTAAAGCGGAACAACGTTAGATAACTTCCTCTAGTGAAGACTAAAGCAGGACAACGTTAGTTAACTTCCTCTAGTGAAGACTAAAGCAGGACAACGTTAGATAACTTCCTCTAGTGAAGACTAAAGCAGGACAACGTTAGATAACTTCCTCTAGGTAAGACTAAAGC
The DNA here is from genome assembly GCF_020615455.1 of Coregonus clupeaformis. Classification (NCBI taxonomy): domain Eukaryota; kingdom Metazoa; phylum Chordata; class Actinopteri; order Salmoniformes; family Salmonidae; genus Coregonus; species Coregonus clupeaformis. Next base: position 2,077,451 of record NC_059224.1, on the reverse strand, counting down.
AGAACAACGTTAGTTAACTTCCTCTAGGTAAGACTAAAGCAGAACAACGTTAGATAACTTCCTCTAGTGAAGACTAAAGCAGAACAACGTTAGATAACTTCCTCTAGTGAAGACTAAAGCAGAACAACGTTAGATAACTTCCTCTAGTGAAGACTAAAGCAGAACAACGTTAGATAACTTCCTCTAGTGAAGACTAAAGCAGGACAACGTTAGTTAACTTCCTCTAGTGAAGACTAAAGCAGAACAACGTTAGTTAACTTCCTCTAGTGAAGACTAAAGCAGAACAACGTTAGATAACTTCCTCTAGTGAAGACTAAAGCAGAACAACGTTAGATAACTTCCTCTAGGTAAGACTAAAGCAGAACAACGTTAGTTAACTTCCTCTAGTGAAGACTAAAGCAGAACAACGTTAGTTAACTTCCTCTAGTGAAGACTAAAGCAGGACAACGTTAGATAACTTCCTCTAGTGAAGACTAAAGCAGAACAACGTTAGTTAACTTCCTCTAGTGAAGACTAAAGCAGGACAACGTTAGATAACTTCCTCTAGTGAAGACTAAAGCAGGACAACGTTAGATAACTTCCTCTAGGTAAGACTAAAGCAGAACAACGTTAGATAACTTCCTCTAGTGAAGACTAAAGCAGAACAACGTTAGATAACTTCCTCTAGTGAAGACTAAAGCAGGACAACGTTAGTTAACTTCCTCTAGTGAAGACTAAAGCAGGACAACGTTAGATAACTTCCTCTAGTGAAGACTAAAGCAGAACAACGTTAGATAACTTCCTCTAGTGAAGACTAAAGCAGAACAACGTTAGATAACTTCCTCTAGTGAAGACTAAAGCAGAACAACGTTAGATAACTTCCTCTAGTGAAGACTAAAGCAGGACAACGTTAGTTAACTTCCTCTAGTGAAGACTAAAGCAGAACAACGTTAGATAACTTCCTCTAGTGAAGACTAAAGCAGGACAACGTTAGTTAACTTCCTCTAGTGAAGACTAAAGCAGAACAACGTTAGTTAACTTCCTCTAGTGAAGACTAAAGCAGAACAACGTTAGATAACTTCCTCTAGTGAAGACTAAAGCAGGACAACGTTAGTTAACTTCCTCTAGGTAAGACTAAAGCAGAACAACGTTAGATAACTTCCTCTAGGTAAGAACTGGTCTTGCTAACAGAGAGATCATTCATAATAAGTAGCTGTATTATCAATTTATTATTAACAAGAACAAAAACATAATCTTTACAGATCTTACTTCTTATAATACTACTATTATACTCTATGACCAGGAGTGTAAACCAGGAGTTCCCAAACTTTTTTGGCCCGCGACCCAATTTTCATATAAAAAAATGTTTGCGACCCCACCATGTAAAAATGAGGGATGTAACTTTTTTTTAGTTTTTGTTATTTAAAAAAAAATCGGGGCTATGATAGTCTATTACAAATCAGTCGGACAGTACTTTTGACAGTATTTCAATCTGAAGGAAGTGTGATTTGAAGTGATGCATCAGAACTGGGAAGTTCAGAAGATCATCAGACGATTATTCCCCCCCCCCAGTCTGACTGAGTGCCAGGTCTTGTCCACTCTGTTCTGATGAGTCCTGCACAGCTTTGTGGGAATTGTAGAAGGAAACAGAACAGACACATATGTGTTCCTGAGAGTCTTATCTTTCAGGGATGGGGTCATAATATTTTGTAGCTTAAACCATTCAAAAGCTAGAGCCACATTTAGCAGCTACCGGAGGTGACTGGTGTAACCCTGGTTCTATGAACCAAGCGCACATTTTTTTTTTCTTCATAGTTTCGCGACCCCATTTTCGAATCAGGTGACCCCACAGGGGGTCGCGACCCCGTAGTTTGGTCAACGCTGCTGTAGACCTTTTAGTGTTGAAAACGATGTGACAACTAGATAATAACGTCTAGAGAAAACCAGGAAATATTATGGTGCTGTTTTCATTGATCTTCTTCTCTTGTTTGGTTTGGTGACGGGTTAAGGGTTAATAATGTTGGTTGATCACAGGGCCTTGTGAGGTGTGAAGTCAGCCAGGATTGGTACTGATGTTTTAGGTGCATCTCAATAGTCAAAAATGTCTCCTCTCCTCTCCTCCTTCATCTTCACTGACGTAAAGTAAAGTTATTTTGTTTTGTGTTCTCAGATCAGTTCAGATTAAGATAAGGAGAGGAGACGAGGAGAGGAGACGAGGAGAGGAAGCCACAACAGACTAAGTAGATGAACCCTCGATCTCCTGGCGTTTGTCTTTAGGATACTTGTGGGTTTCTCTCTCAGGATACCGTTCGTTCAGGGCTGTAGGCTGACATTTTAAATTATTTTGTAACTTCCATGATTACGTGAGGAAGTATTTTGAGAATGTCTGTTTCGGTCTGTTGGTGAGCTTTCAGTTTGCATGTTTTACTAGCATGATCCGGGACACATTTTGTTTACCCAGAATCTTTATATTTAACTAAAGTAAATGTTTCCTTTTTTTTTTAAATAACTTATTAGAAAGATTATACTGCAGGAATGTTGTTTTGTGTACCTCCATGCCAAGCGTCTTCATTTGTTTTTAAATTTTAATGTATGGCGTTACAATAAAAAGACTGTTAAACCATGACAGTGTTCCTGGAGTTATTTACCTCACACAGATATGAGGAATATTGGATCAGCGCTTCATTTCGGTATTACTGATAGCGTGTGCGTGCATGATGATGGTAGCGTGTGCGTGCATGATGATGATAGCGTGTGCGTGCATGATGATGGTAGCGTGTGCGTGCATGATGATGGTAGCGTGTGCATGCATGATGATGGTAGCGTGTGCGTGCATGACGATGGTAGCGTGTGCGTGCATGACGATGGTAGCGTGTGCGTGCATGATGATGGTAGCGTGTGCATGCATGATGATGGTAGCGTGTGCGTGCATGACGATGGTAGCGTGTGCGTGCATGACGATGGTAGCGTGTGCGTGCATGATGATGGTAGCGTGTGCATGCATGATGATGGTAGCGTGTGCATGCATGATGATGGTAGCGTGTGCGTGCATGATGATGGTAGCGTGTGCATTAATGATGATGGTAGCGTGTGCGTGCATGATGATGGTAGCGTGTGCGTGCATGATGATGGTAGCGTGTGCGTGCATGACGATGGTAGCGTGTGCGTGCATGATGATGATAGCGTGTGCGTGCATGAAGCAGCGTCTGCTTCAAATTTAGGTATGTTCTTTAGTCTGACCACACTGTGTCCTGTCACTGCTCTGGAGTGTATCTGACCACACTGTGTCCTGTCACTGCTCAGTGGAATGTATCTGACCACACTGTGTCCTGTCACTGTCCAGTGGAGTGTATCTGACCACACTGTGTCCTGTCATTGTCCAGTGGAGTGTATCTGACCACACTGTGTCCTGTCACTGTCCAGTGGAATGTATCTGACCACACTGTGTCCTGTCACTGCTCAGTGGAGTGTATCTGACCACACTGTGTCCTGTCATTGTTCTGTGGAGTGTATCTGACCACACTGTGTCCTGTCATTGTTCTGTGGAGTGTATCTGACCACACTGTGTCCTGTCATTGTTCTGTGGAGTGTGTCGTGTGGCCTACTCATATCCACTAACACAGTAACTCTCTGCTTCCTGCCTCACTCAGAGACATGGCCCTGTTTAACTGCCTCATTTACATATTACTGATCATGTGTGTGTGCGGTCAGCACTGTGCTAAGCATGTGTGTGTGGGGTCAATGAGGATGTCCTATAAATCTGATGTCCTATAAAGCTGATGTCTTATAAAGCTGTGTAACCTATAAAACTGAGATGTCCTATAAAGCTAATGTCCTATAAAGCTGATGTCTTATAAAGCTGATGTCTTATAAAGCTGTGTTCCTATAAAGCTGATGTCTTATAAAGCTGTGTTCCTATAAAGCTGATGTCTTATAAAGCTGTGTTCCTATAAAGCTGTGTTCCTATAAAGCTGTGTTCCTATAAAGCTGATGTCCTATAAAGCTGTGTTCCTATAAAGCTGATGTCTTATAAAGCTGTGTTCCTATAAAGCTGATGTCTTATAAAGCTGTGTTCCTATAAAGCTGATGTCTTATAAAGCTGTGTTCCTATAAAGCTGTGTTCCTATAAAGCTGTGTTCCTATAAAGCTGATGTCTTATAAAGCTGTGTTCCTATAAAGCTGATGTCTTATAAAGCTGTGTTCCTATAAAGCTGATGTCTTATAAAGCTGATGGCTTGTCTTATAAAGCTGATGTCTTATAAAGCTGATGTCTTATAAAGCTGTGTTCCTATAAAGCTGATGTCTTATAAAGCTGTGTTCCTATAAAGCTGATGTCTTATAAAGCTGTGTTCCTATAAAGCTGTGTTCCTATAAAGCTGATGTCTTATAAAGCTGTGTTCCTATAAAGCTGATGTCCTATAAAGCTGTGTTCCTATAAAGCTGATGTCTTATAAAGCTGATGTCTTATAAAGCTGATGTCTTATAAAGCTGTGTTCCTATAAAGCTGATGTCTTATAAAGCTGTGTTCCTATAAACCTGTGTTCCTATAAAGCTGATGTCTTATAAAGCTGTGTTCCTATAAAGCTGATGTCCTATAAAGCTGTGTTCATATAAAGCTGATGTCCTATAAAGCTGTGTTCCTATAAAGCTGATGTCTTATAAAGCTGTGTTCCTATAAAGCTGTGTTCCTATAAAGCTGTGTTCCTATAAAGCTGATGTCTTATAAAGCTGTGTTCCTATAAAGCTGATGTCTTATAAAGCTGTGTTCCTATAAAGCTGATGTCTTATAAAGCTGTGTTCCTATAAAGCTGTGTTCCTATAAAGCTGTGTTCCTATAAAGCTGATGTCTTATAAAGCTGTGTTCCTATAAAGCTGATGTCTTATAAAGCTGTGTTCCTATAAAGCTGATGTCTTATAAAGCTGTGTTCCTATAAAGCTGATGTCTTATAAAGCTGTGTTCCTATAAAGCTGATGTCTTATAAAGCTGTGTTCCTATAAAGCTGATGTCTTATAAAGCTGTGTTCCTATAAAGCTGATGTCTTATAAAGCTGTGTTCCTATAAAGCTGATGTCTTATAAAGCTGTGTTCCTATAAAGCTGTGTTCCTATAAAGCTGATGTCTTATAAAGCTGTGTTCCTATAAAGCTGTGTTCCTATAAAGCTGATGTCTTATAAAGCTGTGTTCCTATAAAGCTGATGTCTTATAAAGCTGTGGTCCTATAAAGCTGTGTTCCTATAAAGCTGATGTCTTATAAAGCTGTGTTCCTATAAAGCTGATGTCTTATAAAGCTGTGTTCCTATAAAGCTGATGTCTTATAAAGCTGTGTTCCTATAAAGCTGATGTCTTATAAAGCTGTGTTCCTATAAAGCTGTGTTCCTATAAAGCTGTGTTCCTATAAAGCTGATGTCTTATAAAGCTGTGTTCCTATAAAGCTGATGTCTTATAAAGCTGTGTTCCTATAAAGCTGATGTCTTATAAAGCTGTGTTCCTATAAAGCTGATGTCTTATAAAGCTGTGTTCCTATAAAGCTGATGTCTTATAAAGCTGTGTTCCTATAAAGCTGATGTCTTATAAAGCTGTGTTCCTATAAAGCTGATGTCTTATAAAGCTGTGTTCCTATAAAGCTGATGTCTTATAAAGCTGTGTTCCTATAAAGCTGATGTCTTATAAAGCTGTCTTCCTATAAAGCTGATGTCTTATAAAGCTGTGTTCCTATAAAGCTGATGTCTTATAAAGCTGTGTTCCTATAAAGCTGTGTTCCTATAAAGCTGATGTCTTATAAAGCTGTGTTCCTATAAAGCTGTGTTCCTATAAAGCTGATGTCTTATAAAGCTGTGTTCCTATAAAGCTGATGTCTTATAAAGCTGTGGTCCTATAAAGCTGATGTCTTATAAAGCTGTGTTCCTATAAAGCTGATGTCTTATAAAGCTGTGTTCCTATAAAGCTGTGGTCCTATAAAGCTGTGTTCCTATAAAGCTGATGTCTTATAAAGCTGATGTCTTATAAAGCTGTGTTCCTATAAAGCTGATGTCTTATAAAGCTGTGTTCCTATAAAGCTGATGTCTTATAAAGCTGTGTTCCTATAAAGCTGATGTCTTATAAAGCTGATGTCTTATAAAGCTGTGTTCCTATAAAGCTAATGTCTTATAAAGCTGTGTTCCTATAAAGCTGTGTTCCTATAAAGCTGATGTCTTATAAAGCTGTGTTCCTATAAAGCTGATGTCTTATAAAGCTGATGTCTTATAAAGCTGTGTTCCTATAAAGCTGATGTCTTATAAAGCTGTGTTCCTATAAAGCTGATGTCTTATAAAGCTGTGTTCCTATAAAGCTGATGTCTTATAAAGCTGATGTCTTATAAAGCTGTGTTCCTATAAAGCTAATGTCTTATAAAGCTGTGTTCCTATAAAGCTGTGTTCCTATAAAGCTGATGTCTTATAAAGCTGTGTTCCTATAAAGCTGTGTTCCTATAAAGCTGATGTCCTATAAAGCTGTGTTCCTATAAAGCTGTGTTCCTATAAAGCTGTGTTCTTATAAAGCTGTGTTCCTATAAAGCTGTGTTCCTATAAAGCTGTGTTCCTATAAAGCTGTGTTCCTATAAAGCTGTGTAGACTCATCAACTAAAGGGCACCGGTGTAGAATAACACAGCAGTATGATGAGACAGGGGGAATTGTGTGTGTGTGTGTGTGTGTGTGTGTGTGTGTGTGTGTGTGTGTGTGTGTGTGTGTGTGTGTGTGTGTGTGTGTGTGTGTGTGTGTGTGTGTGTGCGCGTGCGTGCACCAGAAGTCCCCACAAGAATAGTAAACAAACCTAAATGTGGCCAACTGGGGACATTTTGTTAGTACCCACAAGGTCAAATACTATTTCTAGGGGGTTTAGGGTTAAGGTTAGAATTAGTGTTAGGGTTAGAATTAGGTTTAGGGTTCGGAGCTAGGGTTAGGGTTAGGAGCTAGTGTTAGGTTTAGGTTATGTTTTCAGGTTAGGGTAAGCTTTAGGGTCAGGGGTTAGGGAAAATGTGTGTGTGTGTGTGTGTGTGTGTGTGTGTGTGTCTGTGTGTGTGTGTGTGTGTGTGTGTGTGTGTGTGTGTGTGTGTCTGTGTGTGTGTGTGTGTCTGTGTGTGTGTGTGTGTGTGTGTGTGTGTGTGTGTGTGTGTGTGTGTGTGTCATGACAGTGTCCCCTCATTCAGTAACACAGTGAAATCCCAATGAATGTCTCCTGATTCAGCGACACAGTAAAATCACAATGAATGTCTCCTGATTCAGCGACACAGTAAAATCACAATGAATGTCTCCTGATTCAGCAACACAGTAAAATCACAATGAATGTCTCCTTATTCAGTGATGTGTTCACTGCATTTAAGCTGTTGCTGGGTTGGGGAGCGGGAGATGCTTGCAGGGGGGGGAAACCGTTACCGCGTCGCTGCTCCTTTAAATTCCGTGACCCAGTTTTGCGGCATGGCTGTCGGGGAGCACTCACACGACGGATGAATAATTGGCACTGCAAGGTGAATGTGAGGAGAATTGATAATAACGGGAGTCCCCCCTCTGACACGCTCCCCGCCCGCCCGCCCGCACCAGCGTGTTCGTAAAATGTCTCCATCAGTAGATTGGGACATGCGCACCGCACCAGTAGAGACGCGAGCTGTCCTCATTTGGCATCATCTATCCCTTTATATGGTCTGTCTGAGAGTCATATCAGACAGCGGTTGTGTGTGTATGCCAACGGTTATTGGCATATTTGAAAGCTATAAGATGTTAACCAGAGGAGTTTAACATGGTTATTCATATCATCAGAAACGGGTTGATCTGAAACATAACAGCTAGCCATAAGCTACTGGTCTATTTCTGAGATAAACATGCCGATAAAGCTGGATCTTTTCTCTCATGGAAAATGTCGACATTATGCACACATTTTTAATTTCATGCACATTTCCTCCCCTCCCCCTCTTTCTCCATCCTCTCTCCCTCCTGTAATTTTCCTCTCCATCTCCCTATCTTTTTAGCCCCCTCTCTCTCTCTCTCCCCTTTGTTTTTCCTCTCTGGTGGATTCAGTGCTCCATCATGCGCATGCTTGGCTTTAGGAGAGAGAGTGAGAGAGGGGGAGAGAGAGAGAGACAGAGAGACGGGGAGAGAGAGAGACAGTATCTCTCCAGTATCAGCCTGTTTAGATTCTCTCTCTCTCTCTCTCTCTCTCTCTCTCTCTCTCTCTCTCTCTCTCTCTCTCTCTCTCTCTCTCTCTCTCTAACCTAATGGCATCAGTCAAGCGCTGGGGGAATGCTTTATGCTGCTCTGCCTGGTCAGTCAGATGACAGCACTGTTTAGATACTCCCCAGCTAGCACATGATGTTCTGAGAACCGTATGTTCCTTAGAGCACCGTGAGAGCATGGTTGTCCTTATTTTGCATACAACATTGTTACATTTAATTTCAATCATGTTTTAGGAACGTTCTCCGACTGGTTTGACATTGGGAATGTTCTCAAATAGTTCAGAGAAAGTTAAGAAACAACATTCTTCTGTGGTAATTTCAGTATTTCTGCATAACGTTTTCCACAGGTTTCCTCATGGATCTATTTAAAGTTAGCGTAAAAAAAACATTCCGTAAAAACCACAAGAAAATGTTAGTAATGTTCAGAGAAGGTTCTAAGAATGTTATTTAAAAGCGCGGATCCATTCTCAGCATCAAAACTCTCTCCAGGCCTGGGCAAAGGCCGGCCCGCGAACTGATTAAATATGGCCCGCGGAATCATGTCTAGATCACATAAAGAATTTGCGATAGTAACGTTTTGAAAAACGTATTTGTTATTCAATGTCACGATCGTCAAAAGGATTGGACCAATGCGCAGCGTGGAATGCAAACATACTTTATTATATATTCACCACACGAACAAAAACAACAAAACGATACGTGAAGTCCTTGGTAACAAACACAAACCAACACGGAACAAGATCCCACAATACACTGTGCCAAACAGGCTGCCTAAGTATGGTTCCCAATCAGAGACAACAAGCAACAGCTGATTCTCGTTGCCTCTGATTGAGAACCACCCCGGCCAACATAGATACACATGAACTAGATCCTAACATAGAAACACAAACACATAGAATCTACACACCCTGGCTCAACATATAAGAGTCCCAGAGCCAGGGCGTGACATTCAACTTAAAAGCCCAATGAATACTAGCTTTTGTGTAATGATTTAACTCACACCTCTTGTTGGACATTTGTTTTGAAGGCACGTATAAATAACAACTGCACGAGGACAGACAGTGACTGACAGGCTGACACACACGTCACAGTTACAAATAGTAGCTAGCTTGAAATTGCGTAAAAATGCCTTTTTCAAAGATTTCAAAGAAAAGGAAAGTAGACAATAAATGTAGAGTGTTCCAGCAAGAGTGGACATCGAAATATTTATTTATTGAGGTATCAGGGAAAGCTGTGTGCTTAGAGAGCATCGCTGTCTTGAAAGACTACAACTTGTCCCGGCACTTCCAGATGAAGCATGCAGAGAATATGTCTTCTGAGCAGAGGGCAAGTGCATCAAAAGAGTTGCTTTCTCAGTTGAAAAAAGCAGCAAGGACTTTTCACAAAACTGCATTCAGCAAAGCGACGGAATTGCGAGAGCTAGCTATGTACTGTCCCACAAAATAGCTAAACATAGCAAGCCATTCGCTGAGGGCGAATTCATTAAATAATGTTTAAATTGACTCTGCAGCAATATTTTGCCCCGACAAGAAAGAGCTGTTTGAAAATGTTTCCCTGTCAATACGAACAGTGACAGGACATCGCAGAGAAAATTCAACAACAGTTGAAAGACAAGGTCAAGGATTTCACCTATTTCTCCTTGGCCCTGGATGAGAGCAGTGATGCGCGTGACCCGGCGCAGTGCGTTGATATTCTTACGTGGCATTACCCCAGGACTTTGAAATTACAGAGGAGCTTGCTTCAGTGCAGTCAATGAAGAGCACAACCACAGGGAAACATTTATTGGAGGAGGTTAATAAGTGTGTGGCAAAGCTGGGACTGAGTTTTGAAAAGTTATCCCGTGTGACCACTGATGGGTGCCCAAACTTGACAGGAAAAAACATTGGCCTTTTGAAAAGGATACAAGATCAAGTAGCTGATCTGAACCCAGATCAGAAAATGATTTTCCTGCATTGCATTATTCATCAGGAGGTGCTCTGTAAATGTGTTCTGAAAATGAGTCAAGTTGTGGATACAGTCACCAAAGTGGTAAACTTCATAAGAGCAAACTCTTTAAACCACAGGCAGTTTGTCTCACTGCTGGAAGAGACAGAGTCGGGCCATGCAGATCTCCCCTACCACACAAACGTGAGATGGCTGAGTTTGGGGAAGGTGCTTAAAAGGGTGTGGGACCTGAAGTCGGAGATGGCTGAGTTTTTGCAAATGAAAGGAAAATATGTGGATTTCCCTCAACTGCAAGATAAAGAATGGTTGGCTGATTTTGCCTTCACAGTGGACATCATGGCCCTCATGAATTGTAATTATTTTGCACTATAGCCTATTTATTGCCTTACCTCCATAACTTGCTACATTTGCACACACTGTATATATATTTTCTGTTGTATTTTTGACTTTATGTTTTTTTACCCCATATGTAACTCTGTGTTGTTTTTATCGCACTGCTTTGCTTTATCTTGGCCAGGTCACAGTTGTAAATGAGAACTTGTTCTCAACTGGCTTACCTGGTTAAATAAAGGTGAAATAAAAAAAAATTAAAAAAAAATGAATGAACTGAATTCCAAACTACAAGGGAAGAGCCTTTTTGTACATCAGATGTACAGCCTTGTCAAAGCCTTCAAGGGAAAATTACTCCTCCTGACCCGCCAAGTAGAAGCCAACAATCTCACCCACCTTCCGACACTACTAGTCTGTTCCCTATCAGATGACCAGCGGGAGAAGTATACATCGCTGCTGCGTGCTTTGAACGGTGAGTTTTCTTGTCGTTTTGAGAATTTCAAAGTGTTGGAAAATAACATGCTGTTGGTTTCCTCTCCTTTCACCTTCAATGTGGATAACGCTCCCACTGACCTGGATAACACTCCCACTGACCTGGATAACACTCCCACTGACCTGGATAACACTCCCACTGACCTGGATAACACTCCCACTGACCTGGATAACACTCCCACTGACCTGGATAACACTCCCACTGACCTGGATAACACTCCCACTGACCTGGATAACACTCCCACTGACCTGGATAACACTCCCACTGACCTGGATAACACTCCCACTGACCTGGATAACACTCCCACTGACCTGGATAACACTCCCACTGACCTGGATAACGCTCCCACTGACCTGGATAACGCTCCCACTGACCTGGATAACACTCCCACTGACCTGGATAACGCTCCCACTGACCTGGATAACACTCCCACTGACCTGGATAACACTCCCACTGACCTGGATAACACTCCCACTGACCTGGATAACACTCCCACTGACCTGGATAACACTCCCACTGACCTGGATAACGCTCCCACTGACCTGGATAACACTCCCACTGACCTGGATAACACTCCCACTGACCTGGATAACACTCCCACTGACCTGGATAACACTCCCACTGACCTGGATAACACTCCCACTGACCTGGATAACACTCCCACTGCCCACTGACCTGGATAACACTCCCACTGACCTGGATAACACTCCCACTGCCCACTGACCTGGATAACACTCCCACTGACCTGGATAACGCTCCCACTGACCTGGATAACGCTCCCACTGACCTGGATAACACTCCCACTGACCTGGATAACACTCCCACTGACCTGGATAACGCTCCCACTGCCCACTGACCTGGATAACACTCCACTGACCTGGATAACACTCCCACTGACCTGGATAACACTCCCACCGACCTGGATAACACTCCCACTGACCTGGATAACACTCCCACTGACCTGGATAACACTCCCACTGACCTGGATAACACTCCCACTGACCTGGATAACACTCCCACTGACCTGGATAACACTCCCACTGACCTGGATAACGCTCCCCACTGACCTGGATAACACTCCCACTGACCTGGATAACACTCCCACTGACCTGGATAACACTCCCACTGACCTGGATAACACTCCCACTGACCTGGATAACGCTCCCACTGACCTGGATAACGCTCCCACTGACCTGGATAACGCTCCCACTGACCTGGATAACACTCCCACTGACCTGGATAACACTCCCACTGACCTGGATAACACTCCCACTGACCTGGATAACACTCCCACTGACCTGGATAAACCTCACGTGATCACTCCCACTGACCTGGATAACACTCCCACTGACCTGGATAACACTCCCACTGACCTGGATAACACTCCCACTGACCTGGATAACGCTCCCACTGACCTGGATAACACTCCCACTGACCTGGATAACGCTCCCACTGACCTGGATAACGCTCCCACTGACCTGGATAACACTCCCACTGACCTGGATAACACTCCCACTGACCTGGATAACACTCCCACTCGACCTGGATAACACTCCCACTGACCTGGATAACACTCCCACTGACCTGGATAACACTCCCACTGACCTGGATAACGCTCCCACTGACCTGGATAACGCTCCCACTGACCTGGATAACGCTCCCACTGACCTGGATAACACTCCCACTGACCTGGATAACACTCCCACTGACCTGGATAACACTCCCACTGACCTGGATAACACTCCCACTGACCTGGATAACGCTCCCACTGCCCACTGACCTGGATAACACTCCCACTGCCCACTGACCTGGATAACACTCCCACTGACCTGGATAACGCTCCCACTGCCCACTGACCTGGATAACACTCCCACTGACCTGGATAACACTCCCACTGACCTGGATAACACTCCCACTGCCCACTGACCTGGATAACACTCCCACTGACCTGGATAACACTCCCACTGACCTGGATAACGCTCCCACTGACCTGGATAACACTCCCACTGCCCACTGACCTGGATAACACTCCCACTGACCTGGATAACACTCCCACTGACCTGGATAACGCTCCCACTGCCCACTGACCTGGATAACACTCCCACTGACCTGGATAACGCTCCCACTGACCTGGGATAACACTCCCACTGACCTGGATAACACTCCCACTGACCTGGATAACACTCCCACTGACCTGGATAACACTCCCACTGACCTGGATAACACTCCCACTGCCCACTGACCTGGATAACGCTCCCACTGACCTGGATAACACTCCCACTGACCTGGATAACACTCCCCACTGACCTGGATAACACTCCCACTGACCTGGATAACACTCCCACTGACCTGGATAACACTCCCACTGACCTGGATAACACTCCCACTGACCTGGATAACACTCCCACTGACCTGGATAACACTCCCACTGACCTGGATAACGCTCCCACTGACCTGGATAACGCTCCCACTGACCTGGATAACGCTCCCACTGACCTGGATAACACTCCCACTGACCTGGATAACACTCCCACTGACCTGGATAACACTCCCACTGACCTGGATAACGCTCCCACTGACCTGGATAACACTCCCACTGACCTGGATAACACTCCCACTGACCTGGATAACACTCCCACTGACCTGGATAACACTCCCACTGACCTGGATAACACTCCCACTGACCTGGATAACGCTCCCACTGACCTGGATAACACTCCCACTGACCTGGATAACGCCTCCCACTGACCTGGATAACGCTCCCACTGACCTGGATAACACTCCCACTGACCTGGATAACACTCCCACTGACCTGGATAACACTCCCACTGACCTGGATAACGCTCCCACCGACCCTGGATAACACTCCCACTGACCTGGATAACACTCCCACTGACCTGGATAACGCTCCCACTGACCTGGATAACACTCCCACTGACCTGGATAACACTCCCACTGACCTGGATAACGCTCCCACTGACCTGGATAACACTCCCACTGACCTGGATAACACTCCCACTGACCTGGATAACACTCCCACTGACCTGGATAACGCTCCCACTGACCTGGATAACACTCCCACTGACCCGGATAACACTCCCACTGACCTGGATAACACTCCCACTGACCTGGATAACACTCCCACTGACCCTGGATAACACTCCCACTGACCTGGATAACACTCCCACTGACCTGGATAACACTCCCACTGACCCTGGATAACGCTCCCACTGACCTGGATAACACTCCCACTGACCTGGATAACACTCCCACTGACCTGGATAACACTCCCACTGACCTGGATAACACTCCCACTGACCTGGATAACACTCCCACTGACCTGGATAACACTCCCACTGACCTGGATAACACTCCCACTGACCTGGATAACACTCCCACTGACCTGGATAACGCTCCCACTGACCTGGATAACACTCCCACTGACCTGGATAACACTCCCACTGACCTGGATAACACTCCCACTGACCTGGATAACACTCCCACTGACCTGGATAACGCTCCCACTGACCTGGATAACACTCCCACTGACCTGGATAACGCTCCCACTGACCTGGATAACACTCCCACTGACCTGGATAACACTCCCACTGACCTGGATAACGCTCCCACTGACCTGGATAACACTCCCACTGACCTGGATAACACTCCCACTGACCTGGATAACGCTCCCACTGACCTGGATAACACTCCCACTGACCTGGATAACACTCCCACTGACCTGGATAACGCTCCCACTGACCTGGATAACACTCCCACTGACCTGGATAACGCTCCCACCGACCTGGATAACACTCCCACTGACCTGGATAACACTCCCACTGACCTGGATAACGCTCCCACTGACCTGGATAACACTCCCACTGACCTGGATAACACTCCCACTGACCCTGGATAACACTCCCACTGACCTGGATAACACTCCCACTGACCTGGATAACACTCCCACTGACCTGGATAACACTCCCACTGACCTGGATAACGCTCCCACTGACCTGGATAACACTCCCACTGACCTGGATAACACTCCCACTGACCTGGATAACACTCCCACTGACCTGGATAACACTCCCACTGACCTGGATAACACTCCCACTGACCTGGATAACACTCCCACCGACCTGGATAACACTCCCACTGACCTGGATAACACTCCCACTGCCCACTGACCTGGATAACACTCCCCACTGACCTGGATAACACTCCCACTGACCTGGATAACACTCCCACTGACCTGGATAACGCTCCCACTGACCTGGATAACACTCCCACTGACCTGGATAACACTCCCACTGCCCACTGACCTGGATAACGCTCCCACTGACCTGGATAACACTCCCACTGACCTGGATAACACTCCCACTGCCCACTGACCTGGATAACACTCCCACTGACCTGGATAACACTCCCACTGACCTGGATAACACTCCCACTGACCTGGATAACACTCCCACTGACCTGGATAACACTCCCACTGACCTGGATAACGCTCCCACTGACCTGGATAACACTCCCACTGACCTGGGATAACACTCCCACTGACCTGGATAACACTCCCACTGCCCACTGACCTGGATAACACTCCCACTGACCTGGATAACGCTCCCACTGACCTGGATAACACTCCCCACTGACCTGGATAACGCTCCCACTGCCCACTGACCTGGATAACACTCCCACTGACCTGGATAACACTCCCACTGACCTGGATAACACTCCCACTGACCTGGATAACGCTCCCACTGACCTGGATAACACTCCCACTGACCTGGATAACACTCCCACTGACCTGGATAACACTCCCACTGCCCACTGACCTGGATAACACTCCCACTGACCTGGATAACGCTCCCACTGACCTGGATAACACTCCCACTGACCTGGATAACACTCCCACTGACCTGGATAACACTCCCACTGACCTGGATAACGCTCCCACTGACCTGGATAACGCTCCCACTGACCTGGATAACGCTCCCACTGACCTGGATAACACTCCCACTGACCTGGATAACACTCCCACTGACCTGGATAACACTCCCACTGACCTGGATAACACTCCCACTGACCTGGATAACACTCCCACTGACCTGGATAACACTCCCACTGACCTGGATAACACTCCCACTGACCTGGATAACACTCCCACTGACCTGGATAACACTCCCACTGACCTGGATAACACTCCCACTGACCTGGATAACACTCCCACTGACCTGGATAACACTCCCACTGACCCTGGATAACACTCCCACTGACCTGGATAACACTCCCACTGACCTGGATAACCTCCCACTGACCTGGATAACGCTCCCACTGACCTGGATAACACTCCCACTGACCTGGATAACACTCCCACTGACCTGGATAACACTCCCACTGACCTGGATAACACTCCCACTGACCTGGATAACACTCCCACTGACCTGGATAACACTCCCACCGACCTGGATAACACTCCCACTGACCTGGATAACACTCCCACTGACCTGGATAACACTCCCACTGACCTGGATAACACTCCCACTGACCTGGATAACACTCCCACTGACCTGGATAACACTCCCACTGACCTGGATAACACTCCCACTGACCTGGATAACACTCCCACTGACCTGGATAACACTCCCACTGACCTGGATAACACTCCCACTGACCTGGATAACACTCCCACTGACCTGGATAACACTCCCACTGACCTGCAACTTGAGCTTATCGATCTTCAGTCTGATGCAGTGAAATGAGAACTATTCAAAAACAATGTCGCTGACGAGGTTCTATGCATCGCTCGATGAACAAAACTTTCCAAAGATTAGGAGTCATGCTCAGAAAATGTTTGTACTGTTTGGGTCAACCTATGTATGTGAACAGACATTTTTAGTGCTGAAATATAACAAGTAAAAGGCACAGATCATCTCTTACTCTGACCTCTCACCTCTCAGCAATCCTGCGCATAGCGACGTCAGAAACTATACCTGACTTAACTGCTCTAGTCAACGCCCATCAGAGACTTCACTCCTCACACTGATTGAGGAGTTTAAACGTAATGTTGAGCTCCCTCTCTCTTTGTATTTTTGTGCATACCCATTAACAAGAGTTCTGTCCGTGGTGCTGAATGCCCAGTGTACTTTTCCCTGGTGTACTTCTGCTGTTTAATGATGAAAATAAATACCAAAAGAGAACAAGGATGTGGTTGATTTCTGTTAAAAAAGTAAAATTATATCTGGACGTGATTTACAGTAGATATATCTGTCAACACAGTCACACACATGATGTATAATCCTGTAATATGATTCCGGCCCGCGATGGCAAAAATATATTCTAATGTGGTCCTCCATGCTCTATCTTGGTCTATGTCTATCTTGCCTTCAGGACAAGTCTCTGAATGTCCTTGAGTGGCCCAGCCAGAGCCCGGACTTGAACCCGATCGAACATCTCTGGAGAGACCTGAAAATAGCTGTGCAGCAACGCTCCCCATCCAACCTGACAGAGCTTGAGAGGATCTGCAGAGAAGAAAGGGAGAAACTCCCCAAATACAGGTGTGCCAAGCTTGTAGCATCATACCCAAGAAGACTCGATGCTGTAATCGCTGCCAAAGGTGCTTCAACAAAGTACTGAGTAAAGGGTCTGAATATTTCTGTAAATATCTATATTTATGTTTTTTTATTTTAAATAAATATGCTAAAATACTAAAAACCTGTTTTTGGTTTGGCATTATGTGGTATTGTGTGTAGATATATATATATATATATATATTTTTTTTAATCAATTTTAGAATAAAGCTATAACGTTACATAATGTGGAAAAAGTCAAGGGTTCTGAATACTTTGAATGCACTGTATCTAGTTCCCAATTTTTTGACTTTTTTTTTTTTTAACAGGTGCATTTCAATATTTTGTAATTATCATGACTTTTGTAAGTGTAATACATAGCAGAATGTCAAAAGTCTGAGACAGGACTTAAACAGTGCAAAACAGTGAAATCCTGACATGAAATGCTTTAGAAAATAAAAAATAAAAAACATTGAAAGCTACCTAATGGATGTGAAATAAAAAAAGCTACATTAACATTTTATCTTAAAAATCGAACCCTAAAACACAAAAAGGCCCGTATTTGCAAAATCACCCTCATACCCCTTGATTTATTCCACATTTTGCCTGAATTCAAAATGGATGAAATATATATATTTTCTCTTACCCATCTATACACAATACTCCATAATGACAAAGTGAATTTTTTTTTTAGAAATGTTTGCAAATGTATTGAAAATGAAATACAGAAATATCTCATTTACATAAGTGTTCACACGCCTGAGTCAATACATGTTAGAATCCCCTTCGGCAGCGATTAGAGCTTTGAGTCTATCTGGGTAATTTTCTAAGAGCTTTGCACACCTGGATTATGCAATATTTGCACATTATTCTTTTCAATATTCTTCAAGCTCATTCAATGTCTTCTTGGTAACTCCAGTGTAGATTTGGCCTTGTGTTTTAAGTTATTGTCCTGCTGAAAGGTGAATTCATCTCCCAGTGTCTGGTGGAAAGCAGACTGAACCAGGTTTTCCTCTAGGAATTTGCCTGTGCTTAGTTCTATTCCTTATGTTTTTTTATCCTGAAAAACTCCCAAGTCTTTAACGATTACAAGCATACCCATAACATGATGCAGCACACCACCATGCTTGAAAATATGGAGAGTGGTCCTCAGTGATGTGTTGTATTGGATTTGCCCCAAACATAACACTTTGTATTCAGGACAAAAAGTGAATTGCTTTGCCATGTTTTTTTGCAGTATTACTTTAGTGCCTTGTTGCAAACTGGATGCATGTTTTGAAATAATTGTATTCTGTACAGGCTTCCTACTTTTCACTCTGTCAATTAGATTAGTATTGTGGATTAACTAAAATGTTGTTGATCCATCCTCAGTTTTCTCCTATCACAGCCATTAAACTCTGTAACTGTTTTAAAGTCACCATTGGCCTCATGGTGAAATCCCTGAGCTGTTTCCTTCCTTTCCGGCAACTGAGTTAGGAAGGAAGCCTGTATCTTTGTAGTGACTGGGTGTATTGATACACCATCCAAAGGGTTATTAATAACTTCAAAATGCTCAAAGGGATATTCAATGTCTGCTTTTTTTTATTTTTACCCATCTACCAATGGGTGCCCTTCTTTGCAAGGCATTGGAAAACCTCCCTGGTGTTTGTGGTTAAATCTGTGTTTGAAATGTACGGCTCGACTGAGGGACCTTACAGATAATTGTATATGTGGGGTACAGAGATTAAAAATGACTTTTGAATGAATACTTAAACACTATTATTGCGCACAGAGTGAGTCCATGTAACTTACGTGACTTGTTAAGCACATTTTTACTCCTGAACTTAATTAGGCTTGCCATAACAAAAGGGATTGAATACTTATTGACTCAAGACATTTCAGCTTTTCATTTGTAATTAATTTGTAAACATTTCTCAAAATAATTCCACTTTGACATTATGGGGTGTTGTGTGTAGCCCAGTGACAATACATTTAATCCATTTTAAATTCAGGCTGTAACACAACAAAATGGGGACAAATGTCAAGTGGTGCGAATACGTTCTTAAGGCACTGCAAATAGGTCAACTATTCTACTATTCGTTTTTAGTTTTAATAACAACATTACATGGTATACAGTATACAATTATCTGCACATTTAGAAAGCCAGGAACATGTCAGTCTAGCAACGTTTCAGTTAGGCTTACTGCTGTTAGTCATGGCAGAGTTCGCAAAACAACGACCACTCAAACCAAATAATCATGACATCTTCCTGTCGGGTAAGCCTACTTTGCAGTTAACAATTCATTGAGAAGGTTTTTGGGGAAAGTCTACCCACAAGTTCATTATGATTACTAGCATGGCTATCTGGCTACATATTGAGTGATCGCCAAATGCGCTCACCAAACAGGTAAGACGGGCAACATTGCTGGAAATTATTTGGCAGATAGCTATTGTGTTATGTTTGGCTTTTTTTAAGCCAATAGTGGCTAACCAGGGGTGGGATAATGTCAATGTGGCTTTGATTGGATAGTAGCTGGGAGCTTGTTTATGAAAGTTTGTGATGAACACATGAAAAAATTGCATGTACTTTCAGAATTGCTTGGCGAGCTACTCGTAGGTGGGCTGGTAGATACTGTTAGCTGGGGATCTACCTGTTGGAGACCCCTGGTTACAGACCCACGGGTAGACTATTTAATGCCTGTCATCTGAACATTGGAGTGTCAGCCACTATCATGCATGTCAGAGCAAGTGCACACAGCATAAAAACAGAGAAAATAGAATATTGGAGTACATTTATATGCGAATATATTTAGTAGAACAGACACACTTGTCTGTATTGGGCGGTGTCATCTCCAAACCAGATCAAAAGACAACCTCTCTCCAGAATCCAATGACGGGAATCCGTCGCAGTGACGGAGAACTTCAACCACTGCATTCAGTACATCATAGGCATTAATTGGTTGAAAATAAAATGAAGAACGTGTGTTGTTCCCTGCAGTTAAAGGACTCCCTCTAGTGGAATTAGAGGGCCATGAGCTATTATTAGGTACAGCGCATTCGGAAAGTATTCAGACCCCTACAGTCGTGGCATTACTTCAGCTTTACTGAACATGTTTTGGGGTGAATATTTCAGCTTTACTGAACATTGGTGGAGGAAACCAAAACAACATTGAAACAGTTTAATTTCACGCTTTATTTGAGCAGAAGTAATATTTCAACAGCTCAACTCAAATCATATTTTTTTTTTATGACTCCTTTACACAAGGGAAATAATACATCTCCAGACCATGGACCACAGCTCATTAAAAAAAAAAGGTTAACTTCATATCCAATCATAGTTAAAGAAGTCTACGATAGCTGCTTGCTAATGCGCCAGGCACTAAATAAATCAAAAGGTACAGTGCTCTGTAGGCATTCTGCATGTTGGTTTAGTGTTGGGTAGCTTTTAATAAGATAGCCGCTATGCTAGTCTCTTCTCTTTGGAAGACCTGCACACTGTACAGGAAGTCAGAACAGGTGTGTATATATATATAAAGGGTGTTTGGACAGGTGTGTGTGTGTGTGTGTGTGTGTGTGTGTGTGTGTGTGTGTGTGTGTGTGTGTGTGTGTGTGTGTGTTTACAGGTAGCATGACTGAAGTTGGTTGATGCCCAGGTGTATATGTAGACAGGTAGGTGTTCAAAAGGCTTTGAATAGCTGGTTGGGCAGGTACCCCAGATGAAGGAAGGAGGTCTGAGCTTCTCTCTCCAGATTGGCCAGCTCCTGAACCGTAGGAGCCAACGCAGCCACATGACCACTATAGTTGCCACCTGGAGGGAGGAGAGGAGAGAAGAGAGAGGGGGAGGGAGAGAGAGGGGAGAGAGAGAGAGGGGGAGAGAGAGAGAGAGAGAGGTGACACCCCTTCAAATTGGTGGATTCAGCTATTTCAGCCACACCCGTTGCTGACAGGTGTATAAAAGCACACAGCCATGCAATCTCACTACTGAGTTCCAAACTGCCCCTGGAAGCAACGTCAGCACAAGAACTGTACGTCGGGAGCTTCATGAAATGGGTTTCCATGGCCGAGCAGCCTAAGATCACCAAGCGTCAGATGTTCCAACATCTAGTGGAAAGCCTTCCCAGAAGAGTGGAGGCTGTTATAGCAGCAAAGGGGGGACCAACTCCATATTAATGCCCATGAGTTTTGATGTTGGACGAGCAGGTGTCCACATACTGTTGGTCATGTAGTGTATGTAATGCCATTAGCAATCACTTCTAAAACACAGGAACACACTGCACAGCCAAACAATAACAGCAACACACACCTTCTGCTGCTCTGCGCTTGCCGTAGGTGACCTTGCCGTCAAAGTCGTCCAACGGAACCTTGATGTCCGGTTCACACTGGGTGATTGTACACTTCAAATGCTCTTCTACATCGGACAGCAGCTGAGGGAGATAGAGAGAGAGGGGGATCAGAGAGAGAGAGAGAGACAGAGAGAGAGAGAGACAGAGAGACAAAGAGACAGAGAGAGAGACAGAGAGAGAGAGAGAGAGAGAGAGACAGAGAGAGAGAGAGAGACAGAGAGAGAGAGACAGAGAGAGACAGAGAGAGACAGAGAGACAGAGAGAGACAGAGAGACAGAGAGACAGAGAGAGAGACAGAGAGAGACAGAGAGACAGAGAGAGACAGAGAGACAGAGAGACAGAGAGAGCAGAGAGAGAGAGAGACAGAGAGAGAGACAGAGAGAGAGAGAGAGAGAGAGAGAGAGAGAGAGAGAGAGAGAGAGAGAGAGAGAGAGAGAGAGAGAGAGAGAGAGAGAGAGAGAGAGAGAGAGAGAGAGAGAGAGAGAGAGAGAGAGAGAGACGGAGAGAGAGAGAGAGAGAGAGAGAGACAGAGAGAGAGACAGAGAGAGAGAGAGAGAGAGAGAGAGAGAGAGACAGACAGAGAGAGACGGAGAAGGGGAATAGGAGAGGAAGAGTCGTAGTTGTGTGGTGGTTTCCTCACCTCCTTCTCGTTGTACCAGATGGTACACCCTCCGTCATCCTTTAACCTGGTGTTGAAACATCCTCTGCCCCTGTTAGCACAGGTATGGTACCACACCTAAACACACAATGACAGTCAGCTACTGGTTGATGTGAGATGACACATGTTCAACAAATATTCTGATGTATGGCTTTACCTTCTCTTTCTCCATGGCAACGAGAGAGATGGCCAAACCCATCCTGAAAGATAAAAGACAAATTTAAGATGAGTCTTTCTAGAGGTGGTTTTCCCAGACTCAGATTAAGCCTAGTTCAGGACTAAAAGCATCGTCAATGCAGATTCTCTAATCGGTGTCTGGGAAAACGGCCCCAAGCCTGATATATCCACTAGTGTAGTTCTCCCAGTGTAGTCTGGCAATACCTAGACATTACTGACCACCAGGCTAGATATTACTGACCACCAGGCTAGATATTACTGACCACCAGGCTAGATATTACTGACGACCAGGCTAGATATTACTGACCACCTGGCTAGATATTACTGACCACCAGGCTAGATATTACTGACCACCAGGCTAGATATTACTGACCACCTGGCTAGATATTACTGACCACCAGGCTAGATATTACTGACCACCAGGCTAGATTTTACTGACCACCAGGCTAGATATTACTGACCACCAGGCTAGATATTACTGACCACCAGGCTAGATATTACTGACCTCTCTGCTCTCCCCACCAGGATAGATATTACTGACCACCAGGCTAGATATTACTGACCACCAGGCTAGATTTTACTGACCACCAGGCTAGATATTACTGACCTCTCTGCTCTCCCCACCAGGCTAGATATTACTGACCACCAGGCTAGATATTACTGACCACCTGGCTAGATATTACTGACCACCAGGCTAGATATTACTGACCACCAGGCTAGATTTTACTGACCACCAGGCTAGATATTACTGACCACCAGGCTAGATATTACTGACCACCAGGCTAGATATTACTGACCACCAGGCTA